>NW_025535195.1:0-113527 GCF_020615455.1 Coregonus clupeaformis | reverse complement strand
TCCCTCTCCACTCCTAGTCATCCCTCTCTCCACTCTAGTCATCCTCTCTCCACTCTAGTCGTCCTCTATATACTGATGTCCTCTCTCCACTCTAGTCATCCTCTCTTCCACTCCTAGTCATCCTCTTATACTGGTGTCCCTCCTGTCTCCTCTCTCCACTCTAGTCATCCCTCTCTCCACTCCTAGTCTCCTTCTCCACTCTAGTCATCCTCTCTCCACTCTAGTCATCTCTCTCCACTCTAGTCATCCTCTCTCCCTCTAGTCATCCCACTCTCGCACTCTAGTCATCCCCTCTCCACTCTAGTCATCCCTCTCCATCCTTAGTCATCCTCTCTCCACTCTAGTCATTCCTCTCTCCACTCTAGTCATCCCCTCTCCACTCTAGGTCATCCCCTCTCCACTCTAGTCATCCTCTATATACTGAGTGTCCTCTCCTCCTCTACAACCTCTCTCTTTTTAGATCATCCCCTCTCCCTCTAGTCATCCTCTCTCTCCACTCTAGTCTCTATCCTCTATATACTGGGTGTCCTCTCTCCCTCTAGTCATCCTCCCTCTCCACTCTAGTCATCCTCTCTCCTCTAGTCATCCTCTCTCTCACTCCTAGTCATCCCTCTCCTCTAGTCATCCACTCTCTCCACTTAAGTCATCCCCTCTCCACTCTAGTCTCCTCTCTCTCCACTCTAGTTTCATCCTCTCTCCCTCTAGTCATCCACTCTCTCCCCACTAGTCTCCTCTCTCCACTCTGGTCATCCTCTCTCCACTCTAGTCATCCTCTCTCCACTCTAGTCATCCCTCTCCACTCTAGTATCTTTCTCTTACTCCTCTCCACTCTAGTCATCCCCTCTCCACTCTAGTTATCTCTCTCCACTCTGGTCATCCCCTCTCCACTCTAGTCATCACTCTCTCCACTCTGGTCATCCTCTCACTCTAGTCATCCCCTCTCCACTCTAGTCATCCCCTCTCCCTCTAGTCGTCCTCTATAGTTACTGAGTGTCCTCTCTCCACTCTAGTCATCCCCTCTACACTCTAGTCATCCCTCTCCACTCTAGTCGTCTCTCTCTCCCTCAGTCATCCTCTATATACTGAGTGTCCTCTCTCCCTCTAAGTCTCCTCTCTCTCACTCCTAGTCATCCTCTCTCTCCACTCTAGTCATCCTCTCTCTCACTCTAGTCATCCCCTCTCCTCTAGTCATCCTCTCTCTCACTCTGTCTATCCCCTCTCACACTCTAGTTATCCCTCTCCACTCCTAGTCATCCTCTCTCCACTCCTAGTCGTCCCTCTCTCACTCTCAGTCTATCCCCTCTCCACTCTCAGAAGTCATCCCTCTCTCCCACTCCTAGTCATCCTCTCTCCTCTCTAGTCATCCCTCCTCCACTCTAGTCATCCTCTATATACTGAGTGTCCCCTCTCCACTCTAGTCTCTCTCCATCCTAGTCATCCCATCTCCACTCTAGTCATCCTCTCTCCCCTCTAGTCATCCTCTCTCACTCTAGTCATCCTCTCTCCACTCTATTCATCCTCTCTCCACTCTAGTCATCTCTCTCCCTCTATTCATCCCGTCTCCACTCTAGTCATCACTCTATATACTGAGTGTCCCCTCTCCCTCCTAGTCATCCCCTCTCCACTCTAGTCATCCCATCTCCACTCTGCAGTCATCCTCTCTCCCTCTAGTCATCGTCTCTCCACTCTAGTCATCCTCTCTCTCCCTCTAGTCACTCCTAGTCATCCTCTCTCCACTCTAACATCATCCCCTCTCCACTCTAGGTCATTCTCTATATACTGAGTGTCCTCTCTCCCTCTAGTCATCCCCTCTCCCTCTAGTCATCCCCTCTCCTCTAGTCATCCTCTCTCCACTCTAGTCATCCTCTCTCCCTCTAGTCGTCCTCTCTCCACTCTAGTCATCCTCTCTCCCTCTAGTCATCCCCTCTCCCACTCTAGTCGTCCTCTATATACTATGTGTCCTCTCTCCACTCTAGTCATCCTTCTCCCTCCTAGTCATCCCTCTCCCTCTAGTCATCCTCTCTCCACTCTAGTTTGGTCCCTCTCCACTCTAGTCATCTCCTCCTCCTCTAGTCATCCTCTCTCCACTCTAAGTCATCCTCTCTCTCACTCCCTAGTCATCCCTCTCCTCTTCTAGTCATCCCTCTCTCACTCTAGTCATCCTCTATATAACTCTCCCTCTAGTCATCCTCTCTCCACTCTAGTCATCCCCTCTCCACTCCTAGTCATCCTCTATATACTGAGTGTCCTCTCTCCACTCTGTCATTCTCACTCTAGTCATCTCTCCACTCTAGTCATCCCTTCTCACTCTACGGTCATCCTCTCTCCACTCTAGATCATCCCCTCTCCCTCTAGTCATCCTCTATATACTGAGTGTCCTCTCTCCCACTCCTAGTCATCCCTCTCCACTCTAGTCATCCCTCCACTCTAGTCATCCTCTCTCACTCTAGTCATCCCTCTCCACTCTAGTCATCCCTCCCACTCTAGTCGTCCTCTCTCCACTATAGTCATCCTCTCTCACACTCTAGTCATCCCTCTCCACTCTAGTCATCCTCTATATACTGAGTGTCCTCTCTCCACTCTAGTCATCCCTCTCCACTCTAGTCATCCCCTCTCCACTCTAGTCATCCTCTCTCCACTCTAGTCATCCTCTATATACTGAGTGTCCTCTCTCCACTCTAGTCATCCTCTCTCCACTCTAGTCATCCTCTATATACTGAGTGTCCTCTTTCCACTCTAGTCATCCTCTCTCCACTCTAGTCATCCTCTGTATACTGAGTGTCCTCTCTCCACTCTAGTCATCCTCTCTCCACTCTAGTCATCCTCTCTCCACTCTAGTTATCCATTCTCCACTCTAGTCATCCTCTCTCCACTCTAGTCATCCCTCTCCACTCCTAGTCATCCCCTCTCCTCCTAGTCATCCCCTCCACTCCTAGTCATCCTCTATATACTGAGTGTCCTCTCTCACTCTAGTCATCTCTCCACTCTTGTCATCCTTCTTCTCTCCACTCTAGTCATCCCTCTCATATACTGAGTGTCCCTCTCCACTCTAGTCATCCTCTCTCCACTTAGTCATCCCCTCTCCACTCTAGTCATCCCCTCTCCACTCTAGTCATCCCCTCTCCACTCTAGTCATCCCCTCTCCACTCTAGTCATCCCCTCTCCACTCTAGTCATCCTCTCTCCACTCTAGTCATCCTCTATATACTGAGTGTCCTCTCTCCACTCTAGGGGGGGGGGGCAAGTCAATATTAGGAAGGTGTTCTTAATGTTTGGTACTTTAAGTGGTGGAACATCCCTTTAACCAAGACACCCTTACACCCTAGCCCTCATCCTCCCTCACTCTAGCCCTCACCTAGCTCCTCACACCTAGCGCCTCACACCCCAGCCTCACTCTGAGCCCTTACACCTTTCCTCACACCCTAGCCTCTTCCACCTAGCTCCTCTCCACCCTAGCCCTTCCACCCTAGCCCTTCCACCTAACCCTTCCCTATAACCCTTCCACTCTAGCCCTTTCCACTAGCCCTCCACCTAACGCCCTTCCACGCACTTCCTTCCACCCTAGCCCTTCCACCCTCTAATCCCTCCACTCCCTAACCCCTTCCACCTCAGCCCCTTCCACTCTAACTCCCTTCCATCCTACCCCTTCACCCTAGCCTTCCACTCTCTAGCACCCTCTCTCCACCCTAGCCCTTCACCTAGCCTTCCACCCTATTCCCTTCCACCCTAGCCTTCCAACCTAGCCTTCCACACTAGCCCTTCCACCTAGCCCTTCCACCCTAACCCTTCCACCCTAGGACCCTTCCACCCTAGCCCTTCCACCTCAGCCCTTCCACCCGTTTTCCACCCCCAACCCTTCCTGCCTAGCCCTTCCACTCTAACCCTTCCACCCTAACCCCTTCCCCTAACCCTTCACCCTTCCACCCTAACCCTTCCACCCCTAACCCCCTTCCACCCTAGCCCTTCCACCTAACCCTTCCCTCAAACCCTTCCACCCTAACCCTTCCACCCTAACCCTTCCACCTCTAGCCCTTCCACCCTATTACCCTTCCACCCCTAATCCCCTTCCACCCTAACCCTTCCACCCTAGCCCTTCCACCCTAACCCTCCACCCTAGCCCTTCCACCCTAGCCCTTCCTAACCTCCACTCTATACCCACCTTTCCACTCCTAACCCTTCCACCCTAACCTTCCACTCCTAACCCCTTCCACCCTAATCCTTCCACCCTAACCCCTTCCACCCTAACCCTTCCACCCTAGCCCCTTCTCACCCTAGCCCTTCCACCTGCCTTCACCCTAGCCCTCCTCAGTCTCCTTCCACCTAACCCCTTCCACCCAACCCTTCCCTCTAACCCTCTTCCACCTCTAGCCCTTCCACCCTAGTCCCCTTCCACCTAGCCCTTCCACCCTAACCCTTCCACCCTAGCTTCCTCCTCACCCTAACCCTCTACCTCCCTTCCACCCTAGCCTTCACCCCTCCCCTCCACCTAGCTTCCCCTTCACCCTAGCCCTTCACTCTAACCCTTCCACTCCCTAGCCTTCCTCTTTCAACCCTCTTCCACCCTAGCCCTTCCACCTGTAGCCCTACTCCCTTCACTACCCCTTCCACGCCCTTCCACCCTAGCCTTCCACCCTAACCCTTCACCTACCCTTCCACCTAGCCCTTCCACCCCTACCCTTCCACTCCTAACCCTTCCACCCTAACCCTTCCACCCTAATCACCCTCACCCTTCCACCTATCCCCTCTCCCAACCCTTCACCCTACTCCACCCCTAGCCCTCTCCACCCTAGCCCTTCCACCCTAACCCCTCTCCACCCTAGTGCCTTCCACCCCTACTCCCCCTTCCACCCTAATCCTTCCACCCTATCCTTCACCCTAACCCTTCCACCCTAACCCTCTCCACCCTAGCCCTTCCACCCTATCCCTTCCACCCTATCCTTCACCCTAACCCCTTCACCCTAACCCTTCCACCCCTAACCCTTCCACCCTAACCTTCCACCCTAACCCACTTCACTCTAGCCCTTCCACCCTAACCTTCCACTCTAACCCTTCCACTCTAACCCTTCCACCCTAACCCCTTCCACTCTAACCCCTTCCACCCTAGCCCCTCTCCACTCTAACCCTTCCACCTCTAACCCTTCCACCCTACCCCTTCCACCCTCTTCCACCCTAACCCTTCCACCCTAACCCCTTCCACCCTAACACACCTTTTCCACCCTAGCCCTCTCCACCCTAGCTCCCTTCCACCTAACCCCCTTCCACCCTAGCCCTTCCACCCTAGCCCTTCAACCTATCCCTTCCACCCTAACCTTCCACCCTAACCCTTCCACCCTAACCCTTCCACCTCTAACCCCTAGCCCTTCCACCCTAGCCCTTCCACCCTAACCCTTCCACCCTAGCACCCTTCCACCTATCCCTTCCACCCTAGCCCCTACCTAACCCTACCTACCTTCACCTCTAGCCCTTCCACCCTTCAACCCCCTTCCACCCTATCCCCTTCCACCCCTAACCCCCTCTCCACCCTAACCCTTCCACCCTAACCCCCTCTCCACCCTAACCCTTCCACCCTAACTCCTTCCACCCTAGTCCCTTCACCCTAGCCCTTCCACCCTAACCCTTCCACCCTAGCCCTTCCACTCTAACCCCCTTCCACCCTGATCCCCTTCCACCCTAGCTTCCACCCTTACTCTTCCACTCCTAACCCCTTCCACTCTAGCCCTTCCACCCTAGCCCTTCCACCCTAGCCTTCCACCCTAACCCCTTCCACCTAAGCCCTTCCACCCTAGCCCCTTCCACCTATCCTTCCACCTATCCTTCCACCCTAACCTTCCACCCTAACCTTCCACTCCTAACCCCTTCCACCCTAACCCTCCACCTAACCCTTCCACCCCTACCCTTCCACCCTAACCCTTCCACACCTAACCCTTCCACCCTAGCCCCTTCCACCCTAACCCTTCCACCCTAGCCCTTCCACCCCTAACCCTTCCACCCTAACCCTTCCACCCTAACCCCTTCCACCCTAACCCTTCCACCCTTTAACCCCTTCCACCCTAACCCTTCCACCCTAGCCCTTCACCCTAGCCCTTCCACCCTAACCCCTTCCACCCTAGCCCTTCCACCCTAGCCCTTCAACCCTATCCCCTTTCCACCCTAACCCCTTCCACCCTAACCCTTCCACCCTAACCCTTCCACCCCTAACCCTTCCACCCTAGCCCTTCCACCCCTATCCCCTTCCACCCCTAGCCCTTCCACCCTAACCCTTCCACCCTAGCCCTTCCACCTAACCCCTTCCACCCTATCCCTTCCACCCTAACCCCTTTCCACCCTACCCTTCCACCCTTACCCTTCCACCCTAGCCCTTCCACCCTAGCCCTTCCACCCCTAGCCCTTCCACCCTTCCACCTCTAGCCCTTCCACCCTAACCCTTCACTAGCCCTTCCACCCTCACCCTACACCCTTCCACCCCTAGCCCTTCCACCCTAGCCCTTCCCCACCCTTCCACCCCTAGCCCTTCCACCCCTAGCCCTTCCCCTTCCACCCTACCTTCCCTAACCTTCCACCCTAGCCCTTCCACCCCTAACCCTTCCACCCCTACCCCCTTCCACCCTAGCCCTTCCACCCTAGCCCTTCCACCCTAGCCCTTCCACCCTAACCCCTTCCCCTAGCCTCCCCCCTAGCCCTTCCACCCTATCCCCTTCCACCCTAACCCCCTTCCACCCTAACCCTTCCACCAACCTAACCCTTCCACCCCTAACCCTTCCACCCTAACCCTTCCACCCTAACCCTTCCACCTAACCCTTCCACCCTAACCCCTTCCACCCTATCCCCTTCCACCCTAACCCTTCCACCCTAACCCCCTCCACCCTACCCCTTCCACCCTAACCCTTCCACCCTAACCCCCTTCCACCCTAACCCTTCCACCCTAACCCTTCCACCCTAACCCCTTCCACCCTAACCCTTCCACCCCTAGCCCTTCCACCCTAGCCCTTCACCTAACCCTTCCCACCTAACCCTTCCACCCTAGCCCTTCCACCCTAGCCTTAACCCTATCCTTCACCCTAACCCTTCCACCCTAACCCCTTCCACCCTAACCCTTCACTAACCCCTTCCACCCCTAACCCTTCCACCTAGCCCTTCCACCCTATCCCTTCCACCCCTATCCTTCCACCCTAGCCCTTCCACCCTAGCCCCTTCCACCCTATCCCTTCCACCTAGCCCTTCCACCCTAGCCCTTCCACCCTAACCCTTCCACCCTAGCCCTTCCACCCTATCCCTTCCACCCTAACCCCTTCCACCCTAACCCTTCCACCCTAACCCCTTCCACCCTAGCCCTTCACCCTAACCCCCTTCCACCCTATCCCCTTCCACCTTAACCCCTTCCACCCTAACCCCTTCACCCTAACCCTTCCACCCTAACCCTTCCACCCTAGCCCTTCCACCCCTATCCCCTTCCACCCTAGCCCTTCCACCTAACCCTTCCACCTTAGCCCTTCCACCTAACCTTCCACCCTAACCCTTCCACCTAACCCTTCCACCCTAGCCCTTCCACCCTATCCCCTTCCACCCTAGCCCTTCCACCCTATCCCCTTCCACCCTAACCCTTCCACCCTAACCCTTCCACCCTAGCCCTTCCACCTAACCTTCCACCCCTAGCCCTTCCACCCTATCCCCTTCCACCCTAACCCTTCCACCCCTAACCCTTCCACCCTATCCCTTCCACCCTAGTCTTCCACCCTAACCCTTCCACCCTAGCCCCTTCACCCTAACCCTTCCACCCTAACCCCTTCCACCCTACCCTCTCCACCCTAACCCTTCCACCCTAGCCCTTCCACCCCTAACCCTTCACCTAGCCCTTCCACCTAGCCCTTCCACCCTAGCCCTTCCACCCTAGCCCTTCCACCCCTAATACCCTTCCACCCCTAGCCCTTCCACCCTAACCCTTCCACCCTAACTCCTTCCACCCTAACCTTTCACCCTATTCCCTTCCACCCTAGCCCTTCCACCCCTAGCCCTTCACCTAACCCTTCCACCCTAGCCCTTCCACCCTTTCCACCCTAACCCTTCCACCCTAACCCTTCCACCCTAACCCTTCCACCCTAGCCCTTCCACCCTAGCCCTTCCACCCTTCCACCCTAACCCTTCCACCCTAGCCCTTCCACCCTAGCCCTTCCACCCTAGCCCTTCCACCCTAGCCCCTTCCACCCTAACCCTTCCACCCTAACCCCTTCCACCCCTAACCCTTCCACCCTAACCCTTCCACCCTAACCCCTTCCACCCTAGCCCTTCCACCCTAGCCCTTCCACCCTAACCCTTCCACCCTTCCACCCTAACCCTTCACCCCTAGCCTTCCACCCTTCCACCCTAACCCTTCCACCCTAACCCTTCCACCCTAAAGGTGTCAGTATGCTTCAGTTCGGCTGGTGTCTAGCTGAACTCTGAACTCTGAACCCAATGCGTTGCTCCATACTCCCTTAAAAGACCTTCGCTTGAAGAAAGAGGGAAAAAGCGCCAATAGTACTTGAGACGCCGAGCCATTACACACTTCCTCAAAATAATCTGAATTCATCTAAGATAAATCTGTCATAAATGTTGACGTTTTTGTCGAGGAGATCTTAGTCGCTGGGCTGGTGTGTTATACGTGTTCTGCGGTTGTGAGGCCGGTTGGACGTACTGCCACGTTCTCTAAAACCATGTTGGAGAAATTAACATTACATTCTATGGCAACAGTTCTGGTGGACATTCCTGCAGTCAGCATGCAAATTGCACGCTCCCTCAAAACTTGAGACATCTGCAGCATTGTGTTGTGTGATGAAACTGCACATTTTAGAGTGGCCTTTTATTGTCCCCAGCACAAGGTGCACCTGTTTAGATGATCAGCTTCTTGATAGGCCACACCTGTCAGGTGGATGGATTATTTTGGCAAAGCAGAAATGCTCACTAACAGGGATGTAAACAAATTTGTGCACAACAGTTTTGAAAAATACGCTCTTTGTGCGTATGGAACATTTCTGGGATCTTTTATTTCAGCTCATGAAACCACTTTACATGTTGCGTTTATAATGTTGTTCAGTTTATATGCACAAACTCTACCGAACTGTTTCGGCTGGGAAGCATGCGGACGTTTTAACCCCTACACCCTAACCCCTAGACCCTAACCCCTACACCCTAACCCCTACACCCTAACCCCTACACCCTAACCCCTACACCCTAACCATTAGACCCTAACCCTTACCCCTACACCCTAACCCCTACACCCTACCCTTACACCTAACCCTGCACCCTAGCGCCTGCACCCTAACCCCCTACACTCTAACCCTACACCCTAACCCTACACCCTGCCCCTAGACCCTAACCCTTAGACCTAATCCCTACACCCCTAACACTTAGACCCTAATCCCTACACCTAACCCTTAGACCCCTAACCCCTACACCCTAACCCTTAGACCCTAACCCCCTACATCCTAACCCCAACCCCTACACCTAACCCTTAGACCCTAACCCAATGCTGTTGAATCCATGACAGGACTGTGGAGAATTTGGCCTGTGTGTGTGTTTTTATATTTGTAACAGTGTGTGTGTGTGTGTGTGTGTGTGTGTGTGTGTGTGTGTGTATTTGTAACTGTATATGTGTGTGTGTATACAGTGCCTTCGGAAAGTATTCAGACCCCTTGACTTTTTCCACATTGTTACATTACAGCCTTATTCTAAAATGGATTAAATAGTTTTTCCTCATCAATCTACACACAATACCCCCAAAATGACAAACAAAAACAGCTTTTTAGAAATTTTTACAAATGTATAAAAAATAAAACATGGAAATATTACATTTCATAAGTATTCAGACCCTTTACTCAGTACTTTGTTGAAGCACCTTTGGCAATGATTACAGCCTTGAGTCTTCTTGGGTATGACGCTACAAGCTTGGCACACCTGTATTTGGGGAGTTTCTCCCATTCTTCTTTGCAGATCCTCTCAAGCTCTGTCAGGTTGGATGAGGAGCGTCGCTGCACAGCTATTTTCAGGTCTCTCCAGAGATGTTCGATCGGGTTCAAGTCCGGGCTCTGGCTGGGCCACTCAAGGACATTCAGATACTTGTCCCGAAGCCACTCCTGCGTTGTCTTGGCTGTGTGCTTAGGGTCGTTGTCCTGTTGAAAGGTGAACCGTCGCCCCAGTCTGAGGTCCTGAGCGCTCTGGAGCAGGTTTTCATCAAGGATCTCTTTGCTCCGTTCATCTTTCCCTCGATCCTGACAAGTCTCTGCCGCTGAAAAACATCCCCACAGCATGATGCTGCCACCACCATGCTTCACCGTAGGGATGGTGCCAGGTTTCCTCCAGATGTGATGCTTGGCATTCAGGCCAAAGAGTTCAATCTTGGTTTCATCAGACCAGAGAATCTTGTTTCTCATGGTCTGAGAGTCCTTAAGTGCCTTTTGGCAAACTCCAAGCGGGCTGTCATGTGCCTTTTACTGAGGAGTGGCTTCTGGCCACTCTACCATAAAGGCCTGATTGGTGGCGTGCTGCAGAGATGGTTGTCCTTCTGGAATGTTCTCCCATCTCCACAGAGGAACTCTGGAGCTCTGTCAGAGTGACCATCAGGTTCTTCGTCACCTCCCTGACCAAGGCTCCTTCTCAGTTTGGCCGGGCGGCCAGCTCTAGGAAGAGTCTTGGTGGTTCCAATCTTCTTCCATTTAAGAACGATGGAGGCCACTGTGTTCTTGGGGACCTTCAATGCTCCAGACATGTTTTGGTACCCTTCCCCAGATCTGTGCCTCGACACAATCCTGTCTTGGAGCTCCATGGACAATTCCTTCAACCTCATGGCTTGGTTTTTGCTCAGACATGCACTGTCAACTGTGGGACCTTATATAGACAGGTGTGGGCCTTTCCAAATCATGTCCAATCAATTGAATTTACCACAGGTGGACTCCAATCAAGTTGTAGAAACATCTCAAGGATGATCAATGGAAACAGGATGCACCTGAGCTCAATTTCGAGTCTCACAGCAAAGGGTGTGAATACTTATGTAAATAAGGTATTTGTTTATTTTTAATAAATTAGCAAAAATGTCTAAAAACCTGTTTTTGCTTTGTCATTATGAGATATAGTGTGTAGATGGAATAAATAATTGTTTTCCTCATCAATTTTAGAATAAGGCTGTAATGTAACAAAATGTGGAAAAAGTGAAGGGGTCTGAATACTTTCCGAATGCACTGTATTTGTTACCATATGTGTGTGTGTTTAAATGTGTAACCGTGTGTCTCCAGGTTGAAGCCTGTGTGTAACTGTGTGTCTCCAGGTTGAAGCCTGTGTGTCTCCAGGTTGAAGCCTGTGTGTAACTGTGTGTCTCCAGGTTGAAGCCTGTGTGTAACTGTGTGTCTCAGGTTGAAGCCTGTGTGTAACCGTGTGTCTCAGGTTGAAGCCTGTGTGTAACCGTGTGTCTCCAGGTTGAAGCCTGTGTGTAACTGTGTGTCTCCAGGTTGAAGCCTGTGTGTAACTGTGTGTCTCCAGGTTGAAGCCTGTGTGTAACTGTGTGTCTCCAGGTTGAAGCCTGTGTGTAACTGTGTGTCTCCAGGTTGAAGCCTGTGTGTAACTGTGTGTCTCCAGGTTGAAGCCTGTGTGGAACTGTGTGTCTCCAGGTTGAAGCCTGTGTGTAACTGTGTGTCTCCAGGTTGAAGCCTGTGTGTAACTGTGTGTCTCCAGGTTGAAGTCTGTGTGTAACTGTGTGTCTCCAGGTTGAAGCCTGTGTGTAACTGTATGTCTCCAGATTGAAGCCTGTGTGTAACTGTGTGTCTCCAGGTTGAAGCCTGTGTGTAACTGTGTGTCTCCAGGTTGAAGACTGTGTGTAACCGTATGTCTCCAGGTTGAAGCCTGTGTGTAACCGTGTGTCTCCAGGTTGAAGCCTGTGTGTAACTGTGTGTCTCCAGGTTGAAGCCTGTGTATAACCGTGTGTCTCCAGGCTGAAGCCTGTGTGTCTCCAGGCTGAAGCCTGTGTGTAACTGTGTGTAACTGTGTGTCTCAGGTTGAAGCCTGTGTGTAACTGTGTGTCTCCAGGTTGAAGCCTGTGTGTAACTGTATGTCTCCAGGTTGAAGCCTGTGTGTAACTGTGTGTCTCCAGGTTGAAGCCTGTGTATAACCGTGTGTCTCCAGGCTGAAGCCTGTGTGTCTCAGGCTGAAGCCTGTGTGTAACTGTGTGTAACTGTGTGTCTCCAGGTTGAAGCCTGTGTGTAACTGTGTGTCTCCAGGTTGAAGCCTGTGTGTAACTGTGTGTCTCCAGGTTGAAGCCTGTGTGTAACTGTATGTCTCCCAGGTTGAAGCCTGTGTGTAACTGTGTGTCTCCAGGTTGAAGCCTGTGTGTAACTGTGTGTCTCCAGGTTGAAGCCTGTGTGTAACTGTGTGTCTCCAGGTTGAAGCCTGTGTGTAACTGTGTGTCTCAGGTTGAAGCCTGTGTGTAACCGTGTGTCTCCAGGTTGAAGCCTGTGTGTCTCCAGGTTGAAGTCTGTGTGTCTCCAGGTTGAAGCCTGTGTGTAACTGTGTGTCTCAGGTTGAAGCCTGTGTGTAACTGTGTGTCTCCAGGTTGAAGCCTGTGTGTAACTGTGTGTCTCCAGGTTGAAGCATGTGTGTAACTGTATGTCTCCAGGCTGAAGGCTGTGTGTAACTGTGTGTCTCAGGTTGAAGCCTGTGTGTAACCGTGTGTCTCCAGGTTGAAGCCTGTGTGTAACCGTATGTCTCCAAGTTGAAGCCTGTGTGTAACCGTGTGTCTCCAGGTTGAAGCCTGTGTGTAACTGTGTGTCTCAGGTTGAAGCCTGTGTGTAACCGTGTGTCTCAGGTTGAAGCCTGTGTCTCCAGGTTGAAGCCTGTGTGTGTAACTGTGTGTCTCCAGGATGAAGCCTGTGTGTCTCCAGGTTGAAGCCTGTGTGTAACTGTGTGTCTCCAGGTTGAAGCCTGTGTGTAACTGTGTGTCTCCAGGTTGAAGCCTGTGTGTAACTGTGTGTCTCCAGGTTGAAGCCTGTGTGTAACTGTGTGTCTCCAGGTTGAAGCCTGTGTGTAACCGTATTTCTCCAGGTTGAAGCCTGTGTGTAACCGTATGTCTCCAGGTTGAAGCCTGTGTGTAACTGTGTGTCTCCAGGTTGAAGCCTGTGTGTAACTGTGTGTCTCCAGGTTGAAGTCTGTGTGTAACTGTGTGTCTCCAGGCTGAAGCCTGTGTGTAACTGTGTGTCTCCAGGTTGAAGTCTGTGTGTAACTGTGTGTCTCCAGGTTGAAGCCTGTGTGTAACCGTATTTCTCCAGGTTGAAGCCTGTGTGTAACCGTGTGTCTCAGGTTGGAAGCCTGTGTGTAACTGTGTGTCTCCAGGTTGAAGCCTGTGTGTAACCGTGTGTCTCCAGGTTGAAGCCTGTGTGTCTCCAGGTTGAAGCCTGTGTGTAACTGTGTGTCTCCAGGTTGAAGCCTGTGTGTTTCCAGGTTGAAGCCTGTGTGTAACTGTGTGTCTCCAGGTTGAAGCCTGTGTGTAACTGTGTGTCTCCATGTTGAAGTCTGTGTGTAACTGTGTGTCTCCATGTTGAAGTCTGTGTGTAACTGTGTGTCTCCAGGTTGAAGCCTGTGTGTAACTGTGTGTCTCCAGGTTGAACCCTGTGTGTAACTGTGTGTCTCCAGGTTGAAGTCTGTGTGTAACTGTGTCTCCAGGTTGAAGCCTGTGTGTCTCCAGGTTGAAGCCTGTGTGTAACTGTGTGTCTCCAGGTTGAAGCCTGTGTGTAACTGTGTGTCTCCAGGTTGAAGCCTGTGTGTAACTGTGTGTCTCAGGTTGAAGCCTGTGTGTAACCGTGTGTCTCCAGGTTGAAGCCTGTGTGTAACTGTGTGTCTCCAGGTTGAAGCCTGTGTGTAACTGTGTGTCTCCAGGTTGAAGCCTGTGTGTAACTGTGTGTCTCCAGGTTGAAGCCTGTGTGTCTCCAGGTTGAAGCCTGTGTGTCTCAGGTTGAAGCCTGTGTGTAACCGTGTGTCTCCAGGTTGAAGCCTGTGTGTAACCGTGTGTCTCCAGGTTGAAGCCTGTGTGTAACCGTGTGTCTCCAGGTTGAAGCCTGTGTGTAACCGCGTGCCTCCAGGTTGAAGCCTGTGTGTAACCGCGTGTCTCCAGGTTGGAAGCCTGTGTGTAACTCGTGTGTCTCCAGGTTGAAGCCTGTGTGTAACCGTGTGTCTCCAGGTTGAAGCCTGTGTGTAACTGTGTGTCTCCAGGTTGAAGCCTGTGTGTAACTGTGTGTCTCAGGTTGAAGCCTGTGTGTAACTGTGTGTCTCCAGGTTGAAGCCTGTGTGTAACTGAGTGTCTCCAGGTTGAAGCCTGTGTGTAACTGTGTGTCTCCAGGTTGAAGCCTGTGTGTAACTGTGTGTCTCCAGGTTGAAGACTGTGTGTAACCGTATGTCTCCAGGTTGAAGCCTGTGTGTAACCGTGTGTCTCCAGGTTGAAGCCTGTGTGTAACTGTGTGTCTCCAGGTTGAAGCCTGTGTATAACCGTGTGTCTCCAGGTTGAAGCCTGTGTGTCTCCAGGTTGAAGCCTGTGTGTAACTGTGTGTCTCCAGGTTGAAGCCTGTGTGTCTCCAGGTTGAAGCCTGTGTGTAACTGTGTGTCTCCAGGTTGAAGCCTGTGTGTAACTGTGTGTCTCCAGGTTGAAGCCTGTGTGTAACTGTGTGTCTCCAGGTTGAAGCCTGTGTGTAACTGTGTGTCTCCAGGTTGAAGCCTGTGTGGAACTGTATGTCTCAGGTTGAAGCCTGTGTGTAACCGTGTGTCTCCAGGTTGAAGCCTGTGTGTAACTGTGTGTCTCCAGGTTGAAGCCTGTGTGTAACTGTATGTCTCCAGGTTGAAGCCTGTGTGTAACTGTGTGTCTCCAGGTTGAAGCCTGTGTGTAACCGTGTGTCTCCAGGTTGAAGTCTGTGTGTCTCCAGGTTGAAGCCTGTGTGTAACTGTGTGTCTCCAGGTTGAAGCCTGTGTGTCTCCCAGGTTGAAGCCTGTGTGTAACTGTGTGTCTCCAGGTTGAAGCCTGTGTGTAACTGTGTGTCTCCAGGTTGAAGCCTGTGTGTAACTGTGTGTCTCCAGGTTGAAGCCTGTGTGTAACTGTGTGTCTCCAGGTTGAAGCCTGTGTGTCTCCAGGTTGAAGCCTGTGTGTAACCGTGTGTCTCCAGGTTGAAGCCTGTGTGTAACTGTGTGTCTCCAGGTTGAAGCCTGTGTGTAACTGTGTGTCTCCAGGTTGAAGCCTGTGTGTAACTGTGTGTCTCCAGGTTGAAGCCTTTGTGTAACTGTGTGTCTCCAGGTTGAAGCCTGTGTGTAACTGTGTGTCTCAGGTTGAAGCCTGTGTGGAACTGTGTGTCTCCAGGTTGAAGCCTGTGTGTAACTGTGTGTCTCCAGGTTGAAGCCTGTGTGTAACTGTGTGTCTCAGGTTGAAGTCTGTGTGTAACTGTGTGTCTCCAGGTTGAAGCCTGTGTGTAACTGTATGTCTCCAGATTGAAGCCTGTGTGTAACTGTGTGTCTCCAGGTTGAAGCCTGTGTGTAACTGTGTGTCTCCAGGTTGAAGACTGTGTGTAACCGTATGTCTCCAGGTTGAAGCCTGTGTGTAACCGTGTGTCTCCAGGTTGAAGCCTGTGTGTAACTGTGTGTCTCCAGGTTGAAGCCTGTGTGTAACCGTGTGTCTCCAGGCTGAAGCCTGTGTGTCTCCAGGCTGAAGCCTGTGTGTAACTGTGTGTAACTGTGTGTCTCCAGGTTGAAGCCTGTGTGTAACTGTGTGTCTCCAGGTTGAAGCCTGTGTGTAACTGTATGTCTCCAGGTTGAAGCCTGTGTGTAACTGTGTGTCTCCAGGTTGAAGCCTGTGTATAACCGTGTGTCTCAGGCTGAAGCCTGTGTGTCTCCAGGCTGAAGCCTGTGTGTAAGCTGTGTGTAACTGTGTGTCTCCAGGTTGAAGGCTGTGTGTAACTGTGTGTCTCCAGGTTGAAGCCTGTGTGTAACTGTGTGTCTCAGGTTGAAGCCTGTGTGTAACTGTGTGTCTCCAGGTTGAAGCCTGTGTGTAACTGTGTGTCTCCAGGTTGAAGCCTGTGTGTAACTGTGTGTCTCCAGGTTGAAGCCTGTGTGTAACTGTGTGTCTCCAGGTTGAAGCCTGTGTGTAACCGTGTGTCTCCAGGTTGAAGCCTGTGTGTCTCCAGGTTGAAGTCTGTGTGTCTCCAGGTTGAAGCCTGTGTGTAACTGTGTGTCTCCAGGTTGAAGCCTGTGTGTAACTGTGTGTCTCCAGGTTGAAGCCTGTGTGTAACTGTGTGTCTCCAGGTTGAAGCATGTGTGTAACTGTATGTCTCAGGCTGGAAGCCTGTGTGTAACTGTGTGTCTCCAGGTTGAAGCCTGTGTGTAACCGTGTGTCTCCAGGTTGAAGCCTGTGTGTAACCGTATGTCTCCAAGTTGAAGCCTGTGTGTAACCGTGTGTCTCCAGGTTGAAGCCTGTGTGTAACTGTGTGTCTCCAGGTTGAAGCCTGTGTGTAACCGTGTGTCTCCAGGTTGAAGCCTGTGTGTAACTGTGTGTCTCCAGGTTGAAGCCTGTGTGTAACTGTATGTCTCCAGGTTGAAGCCTGTGTGTAACTGTGTGTCTCCAGGTTGAAGCCTGTGTATAACCGTGTGTCTCCAGGCTGAAGCCTGTGTGTCTCCAG
Source organism: Coregonus clupeaformis (assembly GCF_020615455.1). Lineage (NCBI taxonomy): Eukaryota > Metazoa > Chordata > Actinopteri > Salmoniformes > Salmonidae > Coregonus > Coregonus clupeaformis. The sequence continues at coordinate 96,858 of NW_025535195.1, read as the reverse complement.
GCTGAAGCCTGTGTGTAACTGTGTGTAACTGTGTGTCTCCAGGTTGAAGCCTGTGTGTAACTGTGTGTCTCCAGGTTGAAGCCTGTGTGTAACTGTGTGTCTCCAGGTTGAAGCCTGTGTGTAACTGTATGTCTCCAGGTTGAAGCCTGTGTGTAACTGTGTGTCTCCAGGTTGAAGCCTGTGTGTAACTGTGTGTCTCCAGGTTGAAGCCTGTGTGTAACTGTGTGTCTCCAGGTTGAAGCCTGTGTGTAACCGTGTGTCTCCAGGTTGAAGCCTGTGTGTCTCCAGGTTGAAGTCTGTGTGTCTCAGGTTGAAGCCTGTGTGTAACTGTGTGTCTCCAGGTTGGAAGCCTGTGTGTAACTGTGTGTCTCCAGGTTGAAGCCTGTGTGTAACTGTGTGTCTCCAGGTTGAAGCATGTGTGTAACTGTATGTCTCCAGGCTGAAGCCTGTGTGTAACTGTGTGTCTCCAGGTTGAAGCCTGTGTGTAACCGTGTGTCTCCAGGTTGAAGCCTGTGTGTAACCGTATGTCTCCAAGTTGAAGCCTGTGTGTAACCGTGTGTCTCCAGGTTGAAGCCTGTGTGTAACTGTGTGTCTCCAGGTTGAAGCCTGTGTGTAACCGTGTGTCTCCAGGTTGAAGCCTGTGTGTCTCCAGGTTGAAGCCTGTGTGTAACTGTGTGTCTCCAGGATGAAGCCTGTGTGTCTCCAGGTTGAAGCCTGTGTGTAACTGTGTGTCTCCAGGTTGAAGCCTGTGTGTAACTGTGTGTCTCCAGGTTGAAGCCTGTGTGTAACTGTGTGTCTCCAGGTTGAAGCCTGTGTGTAACTGTATGTCTCCAGGTTGAAGCCTGTGTGTAACTGTGTGTCTCCAGCTTGAAGCCTGTGTGTAACTGTGTGTCTCCAGGTTGAAGCCTGTGTGTAACCGTGTGTCTCCAGGTTGAAGCCTGTGTGTAACTGTGTGTCTCCAGGTTGAAGCCTGTGGGTAACTGTGTGTCTCCAGGTTGAAGCCTGTGTGTAACTGTGTGTCTCCAGGTTGAAGCCTGTGTGTAACCGTATTTCTCCAGGTTGAAGCCTGTGTGTAACCGTATGTCTCCAGGTTGAAGCCTGTGTGAACTGTGTGTCTCCAGGTTGAAGCCTGTGTGTAACTGTGTGTCTCCAGGTTGAAGCCTGTGTGTAACTGTGTGTCTCCAGGCTGAAGCCTGTGTGTAACTGTGTGTCTCCAGGTTGAAGCCTGTGTGTAACTGTGTGTCTCCAGGTTGAAGCCTGTGTGTAACCGTATTTCTCCAGGTTGAAGCCTGTGTGTAACCGTGTGTCTCCAGGTTGAAGCCTGTGTGTAACTGTGTGTCTCCAGGTTGAAGCCTGTGTGTAACCGTGTGTCTCCAGGTTGAAGCCTGTGTGTAACCGTGTGTCTCCAGGTTGAAGCCTGTGTGTAACCGTGTGTCTCCAGGTTGAAGCCTGTGTGTCTCCAGGTTGAAGCCTGTGTGTAACTGTGTGTCTCCAGGTTGAAGCCTGTGTGTTTCCAGGTTGAAGCCTGTGTGTAACTGTGTGTCTCCAGGTTGAAGCCTGTGTGTAACTGTGTGTCTCCATGTTGAAGTCTGTGTGTAACTGTGTGTCTCCAGGTTGAAGCCTGTGTGTAACTGTGTGTCTCCAGGTTGAAGCCTGTGTGTAACTGTGTGTCTCAGGTTGAACCCTGTGTGTAACTGTGTGTCTCCAGGTTGAAGTCTGTGTGTAACTGTGTCTCCAGGTTGAAGCCTGTGTGTCTCCAGGTTGAAGCCTGTGTGTAACTGTGTGTCTCCAGGTTGAAGCCTGTGTGTAACTGTGTGTCTCCAGGTTGAAGCCTGTGTGTAACTGTGTGTCTCCAGGTTGAAGCCTGTGTGTAACCGTGTGTCTCCAGGTTGAAGCCTGTGTGTAACTGTGTGTCTCAGGTTGAAGCCTGTGTGTAACTGTGTGTCTCCAGGTTGAAGCCTGTGTGTAACTGTGTGTCTCCAGGTTGAAGCCTGTGTGTCCGGTTGAAGCCTGTGTGTCTCCCAGGTTGGAAGCCTGTGTGTAACCGTGTGTCTCCAGGTTGAAGCCTGTGTGTAACCGTGTGTCTCCAGGTTGAAGCCTGTGTGTGTAACCGAGTGTCTCCAGGTTGAAGCCTGTGTGTAACCGCGTGCCTCCAGGTTGAAGCCTGTGTGTAACCGCGTGTCTCCAGGTTGAAGCCTGTGTGTAACCGTGTGTCTCCAGGTTGAAGCCTGTGTGTAACCGTGTGTCTCCAGGTTGAAGCCTGTGTGTAACTGTGTGTCTCCAGGTTGAAGCCTGTGTGTAACTGTGTGTCTCCAGGTTGAAGCCTGTGTGTAACTGTGTGTCTCCAGGTTGAAGCCTGTGTGTAACTGAGTGTCTCCAGGTTGAAGCCTGTGTGTAACTGCGTGTCTCCAGGTTGAAGCCTGTGTGTAACTGCGTGTCTCCAGGTTGAAGCCTGTGTGTAACTGCGTGTCTCCAGGTTGAAGCCTGTGTGTAACTGTGTGTCTCCAGGTTGAAGCCTGTGTGTAACCGTGTGTCTCCAGGTTGAAGCCTGTGTGTAACCGTATGTCTCCAGGTTGAAGCCTGTGTGCAACTGTGTGTCTCCAGGTTGAAGCCTGTGTGTAACGGTGTGTCTCCAGGTTGAAGCCTGTGTGTAACCGTGTGTCTCCAGGTTGAAGCCTGTGTGTCTCCAGGTTGAAGCCTGTGTGTAACTGTATGTCTCCAGGTTGAAGCCTGTGTGTAACCGTATGTCTCCAGGTTGAAGCCTGTGTGTAACTGTGTGTCTCCAGGTTGAAGCCTGTGTGCAACTGTGTGTCTCCAGGTTGAAGCCTGTGTGTAACTGTGTGTCTCCAGGTTGAAGCCTGTGTGTCTCCAGGTTGAAGCCTGTGTGTCTCCAGGTTGAAGCCTGTGTGTAACCGTGTGTCTCCAGGTTGAAGCCTGTGTGTAACCGTGTGTCTCCAGGTTGAAGCCTGTGTGTAACCGTGTGTCTCCAGGTTGAAGCCTGTGTGTAACTGTGTGTCTCCAGGTTGAAGCCTGTGTGTAACTGTGTGTCTCCAGGTTGAAGCCTGTGTGTAACTGTGTGTCTCCAGGTTGAAGCCTGTGTGTAACTGTGTGTCTCCAGTTTGAAGCCTGTGTGTAACTGTGTGTCTCCAGGTTGAAGCCTGTGTGTAACTGTTTGTCTCCAGGTTGAAGCCTGTGGGTAACCGTGTGTCTCCAGGTTGAAGCCTGTGTGTCTCCAGGTTGAAGCCTGTGTGTAACTGTGTGTCTCCCAGGTTGAAGCCTGTGTGTAACCGTGTGTCTCCAGGTTGAAGCCTGTGTGTAACTGTGTGTCTCCAGGTTGAAGCCTGTGTGTAACTGTATGTCTCCAGGTTGAAGCCTGTGTGTAACCGTGTGTCTCAGGTTGAAGCCTGTGTGTAACGGTGTGTCTCCAGGTTGAAGCCTGTGTGTAACCGTGTGTCTCCAGGTTGAAGCCTGTGTGTCTCCAGGTTGAAGCCTGTGTGTAACTGTGTGTCTCCAGGTTGAAGCCTGTGTGTAACTGTGTGTCTCAGGTTGAAGCCTGTGTGTAACCGTGTGTCTCCAGGTTGAAGCCTGTGTGTAACTGTGTGTCTCCAGGTTGAAGCCTGTGTGTAACCGTGTGTCTCCAGGTTGAAGCCTGTGTGTAACTGTGTGTCTCCAGGTTGAAGCCTGTGTGTAACTGTGTGTCTCCAGGTTGAAGCCTGTGTGTAACTGTGTGTCTCCAGGTTGAAGCCTGTGTGTAACTGAGTGTCTCCAGGTTGAAGCCTGTGTGTAACTGCGTGTCTCCAGGTTGAAGCCTGTGTGTAACTGCGTGTCTCCAGGTTGAAGCCTGTGTGTAACTGCGTGTCTCCAGGTTGAAGCCTGTGTGTAACTGTGTGTCTCCAGGTTGAAGCCTGTGTGTAACCGTGTGTCTCCAGGTTGAAGCCTGTGTGTAACCGTATGTCTCCAGGTTGAAGCCTGTGTGTAACGGTGTGTCTCCAGGTTGAAGCCTGTGTGTAACGGTGTGTCTCCAGGTTGAAGCCTGTGTGTAACCGTGTGTCTCCAGGTTGAAGCCTGTGTGTCTCCAGGTTGAAGCCTGTGTGTAACTGTATGTCTCCAGGTTGAAGCCTGTGTGTAACCGTATGTCTCCAGGTTGAAGCCTGTGTGTAACTGTGTGTCTCCAGGTTGAAGTCTGTGTGCAACTGTGTGTCTCCAGGTTGAAGCCTGTGTGTAACTGTGTGTCTCCAAGTTGAAGCCTGTGTGTCTCAGGTTGAAGCCTGTGTGTCTCCAGGTTGAAGCCTGTGTGTAACCGTGTGTCTCCAGGTTGAAGACTGTGTGTAACCGTGTGTCTCCAGGTTGAAGCCTGTGTGTAACCGTGTGTCTCCAGGTTGAAGCCTGTGTGTAACTGTGTGTCTCCAGGTTGAAGCCTGTGTGTAACTGTGTGTCTCCAGGTTGAAGCCTGTGTGTAACTGTGTGTCTCAGGTTGAAGTCTGTGTGTAACTGTGTGTCTCCAGTTTGAAGCCTGTGTGTAACTGTGTGTCTCCAGGTTGAAGCCTGTGTGTAACTGTTTGTCTCCAGGTTGAAGCCTGTGGGTAACCGTGTGTCTCCAGGTTGAAGCCTGTGTGTCTCCAGGTTGAAGCCTGTGTGTAACTGTGTGTCTCCAGGTTGAAGCCTGTGTGTAACCGTGTGTCTCCAGGTTGAAGCCTGTGTGTAACTGTGTGTCTCCAGGTTGAAGCCTGTGTGTAACTGTATGTCTCCAGGTTGAAGCCTGTGTGTAACCGTGTGTCTCCAGGTTGAAGCCTGTGTGTAACGGTGTGTCTCCAGGTTGAAGCCTGTGTGTAACCGTGTGTCTCCAGGTTGAAGCCTGTGTGTCTCCAGGTTGAAGCCTGTGTGTAACTGTGTGTCTCCAGGTTGAAGCCTGTGTGTAACTGTGTGTCTCCAGGTTGAAGCCTGTGTGTAACCGTGTGTCTCCAGGTTGAAGCCTGTGTGTAACTGTGTGTCTCCAGGTTGAAGCCTGTGTGTAACCGTGTGTCTCCAGGTTGAAGCCTGTGTGTAACTGTGTGTCTCCAGGTTGAAGCCTGTGTGTAACTGTGTGTCTCCAGGTTGAAGCCTGTGTGTCTCCAGGTTGAAGCCTGTGTGTAACTGTGTGTCTCCAGGATGAAGCCTGTGTGTAACTGTGTGTCTCCAGGTTGAAGCCTGTGTGTAACTGTGTGTCTCCAGGATGAAGCCTGTGTGTAACTGTGTGTCTCCAGGTTGAAGTCTGTGTGTAACTGTGTGTCTCCAAGTTGAAGCCTGTGTGTCTCCAGGTTGAAGCCTGTGTGTCTCCAGGTTGAAGCATGTGTGTAACTGTATGTCTCCAGGCTGAAGCCTGTGTGTAACTGTGTGTCTCCAGGTTGAAGCCTGTGTGTAACCGTGTGTCTCCAGGTTGAAGCCTGTGTGTAACCGTATGTCTCCAAGTTGAAGCCTGTGTGTAACCGTGTGTCTCCAGGTTGAAGCCTGTGTGTAACTGTGTGTCTCCAGGTTGAAGCCTGTGTGTAACCGTGTGTCTCCAGGTTGAAGCCTGTGTGTAACTGTGTGTCTCCAGGTTGGAAGCCTGTGTGTAACTGTATGTCTCCAGGTTGAAGCCTGTGTGTAACTGTGTGTCTCCAGGTTGAAGCCTGTGTATAACCGTGTGTCTCCAGGCTGAAGCCTGTGTGTCTCCAGGCTGAAGCCTGTGTGTAACTGTGTGTAACTGTGTGTCTCCAGGTTGAAGGCTGTGTGTAACTGTGTGTCTCCAGGTTGAAGCCTGTGTGTAACTGTGTGTCTCCAGGTTGAAGCCTGTGTGTAACTGTATGTCTCCAGGTTGAAGCCTGTGTGTAACTGTGTGTCTCCAGGTTGAAGCCTGTGTGTAACTGTGTGTCTCCCAGGTTGAAGCCTGTGTGTAACTGTGTGTCTCCAGGTTGAAGCCTGTGTGTAACCGTGTGTCTCCAGGTTGAAGCCTGTGTGTCTCCAGGTTGAAGTCTGTGTGTCTCCAGGTTGAAGCCTGTGTGTAACTGTGTGTCTCCAGGTTGAAGCCTGTGTGTAACTGTGTGTCTCCAGGTTGAAGCCTGTGTGTGTAACTGTGTGTCTCCAGGTTGAAGCATGTGTGTAACTGTATGTCTCCAGGCTGAAGCCTGTGTGTAACTGTGTGTCTCCAGGTTGAAGCCTGTGTGTAACTCGTGTGTCTCCAGGTTGAAGCCTGTGTGTAACCGTATGTCTCCAAGTTGAAGCCTGTGTGTAACCGTGTGTCTCCAGGTTGAAGCCTGTGTGTAACTGTGTGTCTCCAGGTTGAAGCCTGTGTGTAACCGTGTGTCTCAGGTTGAAGCCTGTGTCTCCAGGTTGAAGCCTGTGTGTAACTGTGTGTCTCCAGGATGAAGCCTGTGTGTCTCCAGGTTGAAGCCTGTGTGTAACTGTGTGTCTCCAGGTTGAAGCCTGTGTGTAACTGTGTGTCTCCAGGTTGAAGCCTGTGTGTAACTGTGTGTCTCCAGGTTGAAGCCTGTGTGTAACTGTATGTCTCCAGGTTGAAGCCTGTGTGTAACTGTGTGTCTCCAGCTTGAAGCCTGTGTGTAACTGTGTGTCTCCAGGTTGAAGCCTGTGTGTAACCGTGTGTCTCCAGGTTGAAGCCTGTGTGTAACTGTGTGTCTCCAGGTTGAAGCCTGTGGGTAACTGTGTGTCTCCAGGTTGAAGTCTGTGTGTAACTGTGTGTCTCCAGGTTGAAGCCTGTGTGTAACCGTATTTCTCCAGGTTGAAGCCTGTGTGTAACCGTATGTCTCCCAGGTTGAAGCCTGTGTGTAACTGTGTGTCTCCAGGTTGAAGCCTGTGTGTAACTGTGTGTCTCCAGGTTGAAGCCTGTGTGTAACTGTGTGTCTCCAGGCTGAAGCCTGTGTGTAACTGTGTGTCTCCAGGTTGAAGTCTGTGTGTAACTGTGTGTCTCCAGGTTGAAGCCTGTGTGTAACCGTATTTCTCCAGGTTGAAGCCTGTGTGTAACCGTGTGTCTCAGGTTGAAGCCTGTGTGTAACTGTGTGTCTCCCAGGTTGAAGCCTGTGTGTAACCGTGTGTCTCCAGGTTGAAGCCTGTGTGTAACCGTGTGTCTCCAGGTTGAAGCCTGTGTGTAACCGTGTGTCTCCAGGTTGAAGCCTGTGTGTCTCCCAGGTTGAAGCCTGTGTGTAACTGTGTGTCTCCAGGTTGAAGCCTGTGTGTTTCCAGGTTGAAGCCTGTGTGTAACTGTGTGTCTCCAGGTTGAAGCCTGTGTGTAACTGTGTGTCTCCATGTTGAAGTCTGTGTGTAACTGTGTGTCTCCATGTTGAAGTCTGTGTGTAACTGTGTGTCTCCAGGTTGAAGCCTGTGTGTAACTGTGTGTCTCCAGGTTGAACCCCTGTGTGTAACTGTGTGTCTCCAGGTTGAAGTCTGTGTGTAACTGTGTCTCCAGGTTGGAAGCCTGTGTGTCTCCAGGTTGAAGCCTGTGTGTAACTGTGTGTCTCCAGGTTGAAGCCTGTGTGTAACTGTGTGTCTCCAGGTTGAAGCCTGTGTGTAACTGTGTGTCTCCCAGGTTGAAGCCTGTGTGTAACCCGTGTGTCTCAGGTTGAAGCCTGTGTGTAACTGTGTGTCTCCAGGTTGAAGCCTGTGTGTAACTGTGTGTCTCCAGGTTGAAGCCTGTGTGTAACGTGTGTCTCCAGGTTGAAGCCTGTGTGTCTCCAGGTTGAAGCCTGTGTGTCTCTCAGGTTGGAAGCCTGTGTGTAACCGTGTGTCTCCAGGTTGAAGCCTGTGTGTAACCGTGTGTCTCCAGGTTGAAGCCTGTGTGTAACCGTGTGTCTCAGGTTGAAGCCTGTGTGTCTCCCAGGTTGAAGCCTGTGTGTAACCGTGTGCCTCAGGTTGAAGCCTGTGTGTAACCGTGTGTCTCCAGGTTGAAGCCTGTGTGTAACCGTGTGTCTCCAGGTTGAAGCCTGTGTGTAACTGTGTGTCTCCAGGTTGAAGCCTGTGTAACTGTGTGTCTCAGGTTGAAGCCTGTGTGTAACTGAGTGTCTCAGGTTGAAGCCTGTGTGTAACTGCGTGTCTCCAGGTTGAAGCCTGTGTGCAACTGCTCGTGTCTCCAGGTTGAAGCCTGTGTGTAACTGCGTGTCTCAGGTTGAAGCCTGTGTGTAACTGCGTGTCTCCAGGTTGAAGCCTGTGTGTAACCGTGTGTCTCCAGGTTGAAGCCTGTGTGTAACTGTGTCTCCAGGTTGAAGCCTGTGTGTAACCGGTGTGTCTCCAGGTTGAAGCCTGTGTGTAACTGTGTGTCTCCAGGTTGAAGCCTGTGTGTAACTGTGTGTCTCCAGGTTGAAGCCTGTGTGTAACCGTGTGTCTCCAGGTTGAAGCCTGTGTGTAACCGCGTGTCTCCAGGTTGAAGCCTGTGTGTAACTGTGTGTCTCCAGGTTGAAGCCTGTGTGTAACCTGTCTCCAGGTTGAAGCCTGTGTGTAACTGTGTGTCTCCAGGTTGAAGCCTGTGTGTAACTTGTGTCTCCAGGTTGAAGCCTGTGTAACTGTGTGTCTCCAGGTTGAAGCCTGTGTGTAACTGTGTGTCTCCAGGTTGAAGCCTGTGTGTAACCGGTTCTCCAGGTTGAAGCCTGTGTGTAACCGTGTGTCTCCAGGTTGAAGCCTGTGTGTAACCGTGTGTCTCCAGGTTGAAGCCTGTGTGTAACCGTGTGTCTCCAGGTTGAAGCCTGTGTGTAACTGTGTGTCTCCAGGTTGAAGCCTGTGTGTAACTGTGTGCTCCAGGTTGAAGCCTGTGTGTAACCGTGTGTCTCCAGGTTGAAGCCTGTGTGTAACGTCTCCAGGTTGAAGCCTGTGTGTACGCGAGTTCTCAGGTTGAAGCCTGTGTGTAACCGTGTGTCTCCAGGTTGAAGCCTGTGTGTAACCGTGTGTCTCCAGGTTGAAGCCTGTGTGTAACCGTGTGTCTCCAGGTTGAAGCCTGTGTGTAACTGTGTGTCTCAGGTTGAAGCCTGTGTGTAACTGTGTGTCTCCAGGTTGAAGCCTGTGTGTAACTGTGTGTCTCCAGGTTGAAGCCTGTGTGTAACTGCGTGTCTCCAGGTTGAAGCCTGTGTGTAACTGTGTCTCCCAGGTTGAAGCCTGTGTGTAACTGCGCTGTCTCCAGGTTGAAGCCTGTGTGTAACTGTGTGTCTCCAGGTTGAAGCCTGTGTGTAACTGTGTGTCTCCAGGTTGAAGCCTGTGTGTAACCGTGTGTCTCCAGGTTGAAGCCTGTGTGTAACTGTGTGTCTCCAGGTTGAAGCCTGTGTGTAACCGTGTGTCTCCAGGTTGAAGCCTGTGTGTAACCGTGTGTCTCTCAGGTTGAAGCCTGTGTGTAACTGTGTGTCTCCAGGTTGAAGCCTGTGTGTAACTGTGTGTCTCCAGGTTGAAGCCTGTGTGTATCTCCAGGTTGAAGCCTGTGTGTAACTGTGTGTCTCCAGGTTGAAGCCTGTGTGTAACTGTGTGTCTCCAGGTTGAAGCCTGTGTGTAACTGTGTGTCTCCAGGTTGAAGCCTGTGTGTAACTGTGTGTCTCCAGGTTGAAGCCTGTGTGTAACCGTGTGTCTCCAGGTTGAAGCCTGTGTGTAACCGTGTGTCTCCAGGTTGGAAGCCTGTTGTAACCGTGTGTCTCCAGGTTGAAGCCTGTGTGTAACTGTGTCTCCAGGTTGAAGCCTGTGTGTAACTGTGTGTCTCCAGGTTGGAAGCCTGTGTGTAACTGTGTGTCTCCAGGTTGAAGCCTGTGTGTAACCGTGTGTCTCCAGGTTGAAGCCTGTGTGTAACTGTGTGTCTCCAGGTTGAAGCCTGTGTGTAACTGTGTCTCCCAGGTTGAAGCCTGTGTGTAACTGTGTGTCTCAGGTTGAAGCCTGTGTGTAACTGTGTGTCTCCAGGTTGAAGCCTGTGTGTAACTGTGTGTCTCCAGGTTGAAGCCTGTGTGTAACTGTGTGTCTCCAGGTTGAAGCCTGTGTGTAACTGTGTGTCTCCAGGTTGAAGCCTGTGTGTAACCGTGTGTCTCCAGGTTGAAGCCTGTGTGTAACTGTGTGTCTCCAGGTTGAAGCCTGTGTGTAACTGTGTGTCTCCAGGTTGAAGCCTGTGTGTAACTGTGTCTCCAGGTTGAAGCCTGTGTGTAACTGTGTGTCTCCAGGTTGAAGCCTGTGTGTAACTGTGTGTCTCCAGGTTGAAGCCTGTGTGTAACTGTGTGTCTCCAGGTTGAAGCCTGTGTGTAACTGTGTGTCTCCAGGTTGAAGCCTGTGTGTAACTGTGTGTCTCCAGGTTGAAGCCTGTGTGTAACTGTGTGTCTCCAAGTTGAAGCCTGTGTGTAACTGATGTGTCTCCAGGTTGAAGCCTGTGTGTAACTGTGTCTCCAGGTTGAAGCCTGTGTGTAACTGTGTCTCCAGGTTGAAGCCTGTGTGTAACTGTGTGTCTCCAGGTTGAAGCCTGTGTGTAACCGTGTGTCTCAGGTTGAAGCCTGTGTGTAACTGTGTGTCTCCAGGTTGAAGCCTGTGTGTAACTGTGTGTCTCCAGGTTGAAGCCTGTGTGTAACTGTGTGTCTCCAGGTTGAAGCCTGTGTGTAACTGTGTGTCTCCAGGTTGAAGCCTGTGTGTAACCGTGTCTCCAGGTTGAAGTCTGTGTCTTGTGTCTCCAGGTTGAAGCCTGTGTGTAACCGTGTGTCTCCAGGTTGAAGCCTGTGTGTAACCGTGTGTCTCCAGGTTGAAGCCTGTGTGTAACCGTGTGTCTCCAGGTTGAAGCCTGTGTGTAACTGTGTGTCTCCAGGTTGAAGCCTGTGTGTAACTGTGTGTCTCCAGGTTGAAGCCTGTGTGTAACTGTGTGTCTCCAGGTTGAAGCCTGTGTGTAACCGTGTGTCTCCAGGTTGAAGCCTGTGTGTAACCGTGTGTCTCCAGGTTGAAGCCTGTGTAGTGTGTCTCCAGGTTGAAGCCTGTGTGTAACTGTGTGTCTCCAGGTTGAAGCCTGTGTGTAACTGTGTGTCTCCAGGTTGAAGCCTGTGTGTAACTGTGTGTCTCCAGGTTGAAGCCTGTGTGTAACTGTGTGTCTCCAGTTTGAAGCCTGTGTGTAACTGTGTGTCTCAGGTTGAAGCCTGTGTGTAACTGTTTGTCTCCAGGTTGGAAGCCTGTGTGTAACCGTGTCTCCAGGTTGAAGCCTGTGTGTAACGTGTCTCCAGGCTGAAGCCTGTGTGTAACTGTGTGTCTCCAGGCTGAAGCCTGTGTGTAACCGTGTGTCTCCAGGTTGAAGCCTGTGTGTAACCGTGTGTCTCCAGGTTGAAGCCTGTGTAACGGTGTCTCCAGGTTGAAGCCTGTGTGTAACCGTGTGTCTCCAGGTTGAAGCCTGTGTGTAACTCTCCAGGTTGAAGCCTGTGTGTCTCCAGGTTGAAGCCTGTGTGTAACTGTGTGTCTCCAGGTTGAAGCCTGTGTGTAACTGTGTGTCTCCAGGTTGAAGCCTGTGTGTAACCGTGTGTCTCCAGGTTGAAGCCTGTGTGTCTCCAGGTTGAAGCCTGTGTGTAACTGTGTGTCTCCAGGTTGAAGCCTGTGTGTAACCGTGTGTCTCCAGGTTGAAGCCTGTGTGTAACTGTGTGTCTCCAGGTTGAAGCCTGTGTGTAACTGTGTGTCTCCAGGTTGAAGCCTGTGTGTCTCCAGGTTGAAGCCTGTGTGTAACTGTGTGTCTCCAGGTTGAAGTCTGTGTGTAACTGTGTGTCTCCAGGTTGAAGCCTGTGTGTCTCCAGGTTGAAGCCTGTGTGTCTCCAGGTTGAAGCCTGTGTGTAACTGTGTGTCTCCAGGTTGAAGTCTGTGTGTAACTGTGTGTCTCCAGGTTGAAGCCTGTGTGTAACCGTGTGTCTCCAGGTTGAAGCCTGTGTGTCTCCAGGTTGAAGCCTGTGTGTAACTGTGTGTCTCCAGGTTGAAGCCAATGTGTAGGGACGTGTCCTCTTCATCTGTGATCTACAGACCTCTGGGAACACTGAAACGCACCAGACAGGAGCAGCACACCCACGGTGAGACTCTCTCTCTCCTGACCACAGCCAGCTCTTCTTACATACAACTAACCCTTATCACTTCACACTATCCTTTTACTGCTTTGTGATTGGCTCTGTGTTGTGTCTGTCAGATGTGGACTGTGCTGATTGGCTGTTTGAGGGGGCGGACCTGGCCCCTGTGAGGAAGAGGGTGATGATGCAGGAGGCCACAAAACCACAACTCTTCCTAACCCTCTGGACGAACCACTACCTCTACCCCCTAACACACACACCTCTCACCACAGGAGACTACATGGACTGTACTGAATCTAATGAGGAAGAGGAGAGTGACTTGGAGGAAGAAGAGAGAGAACAGGAGAGAGACTTGGAGGAAGAAGAGAGAGGTGGGGACGAGGGGTCTACATCTAATTCTGGCCCCTCTCCTCCCGCTGGGAGGAGTTTTTCACCACAGAGACTCTGACGGACAGCCAGAACAGCCAACCACACTCCTGCTCTCACACAAGCCCCTCCCACTCCACACTCACAGGCTCTCAGACCCCAGAGCTGTTTGTTGATGACTCCGCCCAAATCCCCTTGCTGTCCATTCCCATCTCAGCTGGGCGAGGCCTGAGCCAGGCTGACAGCATGCTCATCCAATCAGAAGACTGGTGTCAGGGGAGATGTATTGACCAATCTGAGGTTGGGGGGAGGAGAGTGGCAGTCAAACTCACCAACCGGAGTCTCAGGTGTCATCGGACTTTGACATTCCGTCTACGCCGGATTCACAAACACCTGGACCGGACGACCTGAGCGCTCTGTACAGGAGACTGGCCGCTGGAGAGGAAGTGGTCATCAGGACAGGAAGTCCGTCCTCTGACCCCGTCTAACTCTGTGTATATAGACACCACAGGGAAGAGGAAGCGACACATCCCACTCACTAGTTTCTTCTGATTGATATACAGTCAATGAGCTGAGCGGACCAAACCCAGCTGCTAATGCATTGGTGCTGATGGGAGAGCCTCCATCTATAGACAAGTTTACGCGCTGTATCCCGGTGGCGCCATAACTCTACACAAATGCATTTCATTTCCGCCGGAAGTTGTTGGCACAACGTCTGCCGGGTGTAAACACAGCGATGTCGACGCTAGCTTGGGAACACGGTTCTACTACTATGCCGCAACCCGTCAAGGAGCGGAGGGGGAGGAACTTGCAAGGGACTATTTGGAAACTCTGGGCAACAGCATTGAAACCAAAGGCTTAGTGGTGTGCGAAAAGGAACCGTGGCTTGCAGCATCTCCCGATGGAGTGATAAACAACGACATTCTGTTGGAGATCAAATCACCTGTGATGGGAAACAAGTCACTTGCAGAATTTTTGGCAACAAAGAACTGCGAAATCACAACTGTGGCAAACGGAGATAGGGTAGATTACCATATTGCCTGCAATGGTCCAAAAGGCTACTACATGCAGGTACAAATTGGGATGCACTGCACAGGGCTTCAGCACTCCAAGTTGGTGATCTGGAACAAAACTGAGCACCTAGAAATCGAAGTACCCTACGACCAAGGCTTTGTCCAGGGGCATATCATAAGGCTGCGCACATTCTACTTTGTCCACATGCTCCCGAAAATTGTTGATGATTTTGTTGAGGGAAGGTTACAGTTCTGCAGTAAATATCTCAGCATTTTAAAACCAAAATAAACTGCCTTATTTAGGTCATGCCCACAGGAGCCAACAGATGTCCATTGTTTACATGATCTCTTTATGCTGTGCAATATATCAGTGTGCCTACTGTTTGAGTGAAAATAAAGTTATGTAATTTCAATCCTTAGAGTGCTACAATTTATTTTAATTCATAATTCATAGTAAGCTCATACTGTACATAAATAACACTGGATTAATTAATTGTTTTGAGGAAACTAAACAAATGGCTTCAACAAGAAAGATTGCGTGTTTAATCTTAACAGGTATTAAAAAGTAAAATACAAAAGCAGCCCACACAATTACATCACTATGAAAATATTCATATATAATATTTAAAAATACAATGCACGCAGTATTTGTTGTGTTTATCTGTATTTAATGAACAACATGGCTGGGTGTTGGTAGACAGGGACACAGGGCAAGATTCTAAACCTCACTGATCAGTGGGCTCTTCAGGTTAACTAGGCCAGCACAGATGGTTAAGATGTTGTCCAGTTTCGGTGCCATGCTGATGGGAACATTCTGGGATAAAATCTTAAACCCCTTCAGTCTCTGGATTGCTCTTTCCACATGTATGCGGACATTGGCTACTCGCCTGGTACGTGTCGTCTCCTCATTGGTCAACTGATTGCACCTGTAGGTGAAAGCAGGGATGTTCAAACTGACCCTTCTCTCATCAAGCAAGTCTCGAATGGTGAACCCACGGTCCGCCATGACCTCATCACCAGCCCTCAGATAGTCTAGGAACCCACTGTCCATGGTGATAAACTTATCGCTGCTTCTGCCAGCATAGGCATCAGATATAAACATGATTAGCCCATTAGGGGCCACAGCGACGAGATCTTTCACAGTGTTGCGTGATTTATACTGGCTGAAAGTGTCACTCCTTGAGTCGTGGTTTGTGGCTCTCTGCATGGCACTTTCGGCACAGTCAATGATGCAGGTGGTTCGAGGGTAGTTCCTCTGAAACGACAAGGGCATGGTGGCACGAATGGTCTCTCTTGGAAGCCAGGGGATCAGGACTTTGAACTGTTCACCCATCACGTCAATCCAGTGACTAATCACAATGCTTGCCATGGATGTAGACACATTGAAGCGGTGAGCAATATCTCCTAATATTAGGTTTAGTTTTAGTTTCATCAACGTCATAAGTATTTGGTCAACAACAGGAAGGGTAATTGATGGCTTACTGAAAGGCAACAACACCGGGTCACCAGGGTGAAGAATTGAACCATAAGCACTCCTGTATACAGCCGGGACCTAGCATCATCAATGACCGTGGTGCTGGTCACAGTAGGACCCATTTCTGCCTCGCACTGTGTGGCCTTGTCTACTTTAACAGACTGTGTTGAACAGTAAATGTGATCAATATGTGACGGATCTTCCCATTGGGTCTGGGCATCTCGAAATTTTGGTGTAGCAGGCTCGGCCTCACAGACAGGCTGACAGGTTTCTGGAGCATCTAAAAAGGGGAAGAGAAAACATGGATGGAGCAAAATTAATACAGGCATAGAGTCCTCTCACTACAAACATCACAATGGAAAAATGTGTACTACAACATTGCACTCACACGCACACACACAATCATCATCACAACAGCCTGCCACCTTGCATTGTATTTATGATGTAGACTAAGGCACACGCAGGCAGGCACACACACACACACACAATTAATGATGTAGCTATCGTGGGCATTGTTTGTCCCATCTCCAAAACAATCAACTGCCTTAGCAAAATACCGGTAGCAATGTTAATGTATGTCAGCTTCATAGCTAAAGTTGCTGAACTTACCCTCAGATTCAAGTCTGCGTTTCTTTATCTGGGAGGAGGCAGTGGTCCGCTGGGTGAGTTGACGCCTATTTGGCTGGGGAGGGCGATTGTATCCCAACCACAACTCTGGGAAAGGATTATCCTTGGTAGGTTTTTGGTCAACAAAGTGATAGGAACAAACAAAAACGTTGAGGGGTGGTTTCTTTAGATTTAATGCCTTCAGCCAGGTCCTTGATTCCGAGTCGGTATCAGGCTTGCGAAAAAATGTAAACAATGGAGCGCATGGACATTGCCTCTTCGTAGCTGGTTTGTGGTCGTAGCACTCTCTATCTAACCACTCGTTCAGGTGCTTTCTGAGTTTTGCAACCAACTACCGCACACGCCGCTCCCGAACCACTTTTCTTCATGTTGTAATTGTAATTTTTATATCCTCTTTGTCACTGCGATATCAGTGCTTTGTCGGCACAACGGAGCTAGCTAACAAAACAAACCCAGCCCGGCAGAACGGAACTGGATTGCATCGACGGGAGGAGTTCAGGAAGTAGAGCGGAAACGGCTCAAAAACTTGTCTATAGCTGACCTGAACTGACTTTAATGTTGAATGGCCTGAGTGGGACATCTTCATTTAGCCTCCATCTATAGCAGACCTGAACTGACTTTAAATGGCCTGAGTGGGACATCTTCATTTAGCCACCATCTATAGCAGACCTGAACTGACTTTAAATGGCCTGAGTGGGACATCTTCATTTAGCCACCATCTATAGCAGACCTGAACTGACTTTAATGTTGAATGGCCTGAGTGGGACATCTTCATTTAGCCTCCATCTATAGCAGACCTGAACTGACTTTAAATGGCCTGAGTGGGACATCTTCATTTAGCCTCCATCTATAGCAGACCTGAACTGACTTTAAATGGCCTGAGTGGGACATCTTCATTTAGCCTCCATCTATAGCAGACCTGAACTGACTTTAAATGGCCTGAGTGGGACATCTTCATTTAGCCACCATCCTTGTATCTGTGCCATTTTAGAGTGTCTGACATTGAGGCTCTCCTTTTTATAGTAGTCAATTTTGTGTTAAAGTGTAAAGCTAATATTGGGGATTTAGCGCCACCTGCAGTGCTGGAGTCCTGAACCAAATCATTCATGGCCACTTGGACGGCTGTGATACACAGTAGCTTAGTCATTTCCAAACCATAGCACCCAATGAAGACAGGGCTCTGATCATTGGCTGATCGCTCCCATCCAGGTGACTATGAAGACAGTGCTCTGATCATTGGCTGATCGCTCCCATCCAGGTGACTATGAAGACAGGGCTCTGATCATTGGCTGATCGCTCCCATCCAGGTGACTATGAAGACAGGGCTCTGATCATTGGCTGATCGCTCCCATCCAGGTGACTATGAAGACAGTGCTCTGATCATTGGCTGATCGCTCCCATCCAGGTGACTATGAAGACAGGGCTCTGATCATTGGCTGATCGCTCCCATCCAGGTGACTATGAAGACAATGCTCTGATCATTGGCTGATCGCTCCCATCCAGGTGACTATGAAGACAGGGCTCTGATCATTGGCTGATCGCTCCCATCCAGGTGACTATGAAGACAATGCTCTGATCATTGGCTGATCGCTCCCATCCAGGTGACTATGAAGACAGTGCTCTGATCATTGGCTGATCGCTCCCATCCAGGTGACTATGAAGACAGGGCTCTGATCATTGGCTGATCGCTCCCATCCAGGTGACTATGAAGACAATGCTCTGATCATTGGCTGATCGCTCCCATCCAGGTGACTATGAAGACAGTGCTCTGATCATTGGCTGATCGCTCCCATCCAGGTGACAATGAAGACAATGCTCTGATCATTGGCTGATCGCTCCCATCCAGGTGACTATGAAGACAGTGCTCTGATCATTGGCTGATCGCTCCCATCCAGGTGACTATGAAGACAGTGCTCTGATCATTGGCTGATCG
Organism: Coregonus clupeaformis; assembly: GCF_020615455.1. Classification (NCBI taxonomy): domain Eukaryota; kingdom Metazoa; phylum Chordata; class Actinopteri; order Salmoniformes; family Salmonidae; genus Coregonus; species Coregonus clupeaformis. The sequence continues at coordinate 79,440 of NW_025535195.1, read as the reverse complement.
CTCCCATCCAGGTGACTATGAAGACAGTGCTCTGATCATTGGCTGATCGCTCCCATCCAGGTGACTATGAAGACAGGGCTCTGATCATTGGCTGATCGCTCCCATCCAGGTGACTATGAAGACAATGCTCTGATCATTGGCTGATCGCTCCCATCCAGGTGACTATGAAGACAGTGCTCTGATCATTGGCTGATCGCTCCCATCCAGGTGACAATGAAGACAATGCTCTGATCATTGGCTGATCGCTCCCATCCAGGTGACTATGAAGACAATGCTCTGATCATTGGCTGATCGCTCCCATCCAGGTGACTACTTTAAAATGGTGAAAGCCCTCAATGTCCAGGTTATAGATGCAGCTAGTTTGAGTCAGTGGTTTTTCAATGGATGATTGTCAAGAACCCACGTCTTCCTTTTTATGCATGAAGCTCACTGGAAAATAGTTGACTTGAAGTTGATAAATGCATATATACACGATTTCATGTGGCGCTGTAGCATTCTTCTACACACACACACACACACCTTACCCAAGCCCTACTTTACTATATACACCTTACCCAAGCCCTACTTTACTATATACACACCTTACCCATGCCCTACTATACTATATACACACCTTACCCATGCCCTACTATACTATATACACACCTTACCCATGCCCTACTTTACTATACACACCTTACCCATGCCCTACTATACTATATACACACCTTACCCATGCCCTACTATACTATATACACACCTTACCCATGCCCTACTATACATAACACCCTTACCCATGCCCTACTTTACTATATACACACCTTACCCATGCCCTACTATACTATATACACACCTTACCCATGCCCTACTATACTATATACACCTTACCCATGCCCTACTATACACACACTCTTACCCATGCCCTACTATACTATACACACCTTACCCATGCCCTACTATACTATATACACCTTACCCATGCCCTACTATACTATATACACACCTTACCCATGCCCTACTATACTATATACACACCTTACCCATGCCCTACTATACTATACACACCTTACCCATGCCCTACTATACTATACACACCTTACCCATGCCCTACTATACTATACACACCTTACCCATGCCCTACTTTACTATATACACACCTTACCCATGCCCTACTTTACTATATACACACCTTACCCATGCCCTACTATACTATATACACACCTTACCCATGCCCTACTATACTATATACACACCTTACCCATGCCCTACTATACTATACACACCTTACCCATGCCCTACTATACTATATACACACACCTTACCCATGCCCTACTATACTATACACACCTTACCCATGCCCTACTTTACTATATACACACCTTACCCATGCCCTACTTTACTATATACACACCTTACCCATGCCCTACTATACTATATACACACCTTACCCATGCCCTACTATACTATATACACACCTTACCCATGCCCTACTTTACTATATACACCTTACCCATGCCCTACTTTACTATATACACACCTTACCCATGCCCCTACTATACTATATACACACCTACCCATGCCCTACTATACTATACACACCTTACCCATGCCCTACTATACTATATACACACCTTACCCATGCCCTACTATACTATATACACACCTTACCCATGCCCTACTATACTATATACACCTTACCCATGCCCTACTATACTATACACACCTTACCCATGCCCTACTTTACTATATACACACACCTTACCCATGCCCTACTTTACTATATACACACCTTACCCATGCCCTACTTTACTATATACACACCTTACCCATGCCCTACTATACTATACACACCTTACCCATGCCCTCTACTTTACTATACACACCTTACCCATGCCCTACTATACTATACACACCTTACCCATGCCCTACTATACTATATACACACCTTACCCATGCCCTACTATACTATACACACCTTACCCATGCCCTACTTTACTATACACACCTTTACCCATGCCCTACTATACTATATACACACCTTACCCATGCCCTACTTTACTATACACACCTTACCCAAGCCCTACTTTACTATACACACCTTACCCATGCCCTACTTTACTATATACACACCTTACCCATGCCCTACTATACTATACACACCTTACCCATGCCCTACTTTACTATATACACACCTTACCCATGCCCTACTATACTATATACACACCTTACCCATGCCCTACTATACTATACACACCTTACCCATGCCCTACTTTACTATACACACCTTACCCATGCCCTACTTTACTATATACACACCTTACCCATGCCCTACTTTACTATATACACCTTACCCATGCCCTACTATACTATATACACACCTTACCCATGCCCTACTATACTATATACACCTTACCCAAGCCCTACTTTACTATACACACCTTACCCATGCCCTACTATACTATATACACACCTTACCCATGCCCTACTATACTATACACACCTTACCCATGCCCTACTTTACTATATACACACCTTACCATGCCCCTACTTTACTATATACACACCTTACCCATGCCCTACTATACTATATACACACCTTACCCATGCCCTACTTTACTATATACACACCTTACCCATGCCCTACTATACTATAACACACCTTACCCATGCCCTACTATACTATACACACACTTACCCATGCCCTACTTTACTATATACACACCTTACCCATGCCCTACTATACTATATACACACCTTACCCATGCCCTACTTTACTATACACACCTTACCCATGCTCCTACTATACTATACACACCCTTACCCATGCCCTACTATACTATATACACACCTTACCCATGCCCTACTTTACTATACACACCTTACCCATGCCCTACTATACTATACACACCTTACCCATGCCCTACTATACTATACACACCTTACCCATGCCCTACTATACTATATACACACCTTACCCATGCCCTACTTTACTATATACACCTTACCCATGCCCTACTTTACTATAACACACCTTACCCATGCCCTACTATACTATACCACACCTTACCCATGCCCTACTATACTATATACACACCTTACCCATGCCCTACTTTACTATATACACACCTTACCCATGCCCTACTTTACTATACACACCTTACCCATGCCCTACTTTACTATATACACACCTTACCCATGCCCTACTATACTATATACACACCTTACCCATGCCCTACTTTACTATACACACCTTACCCATGCCCTACTTTACTATATACACACCTTACCCATGCCCTACTATACTATATACACACCTTACCCATGCCCTACTTTACTATACACACCTTACCCATGCCCTACTTTACTATATACACACCTTACCCATGCCCTACTATACTATATACACACCTTACCCATGCCCTACTATACTATATACACACCTTACCCATGCCCTACTATACTATATACACACCTTACCCATGCCCTACTTTACTATACACACACCTTACCCATGCCCTACTATACTATAACACACCTTACCCATGCCCTACTATACTATATACACACACCTTACCCATGCCCTACTATACTATACACACCTTACCCATGCCCTACTATACTATATACACACCTTACCCATGCCCTACTATACTATACACACCTTACCCATGCCCTACTTTACTATACACACACCTTACCCATGCCCTACTATACTATATACACACACCTTACCCATGCCCTACTTTACTATATACACACCTTACCCATGCCCTACTTTACTATATACACACCTTACCCATGCCCTACTATACTATATACACACCTTACCCATGCCCTACTTTACTATATACACACCTTACCCATGCCCTACTATACTATACACACCTTACCCATGCCCTACTATACTATATACACACCTTACCCATGCCCTACTTTACTATATACACACCTTTACCCATGCCCACTATACTATAGCACACCTTACCCATGCCCTACTATACTATATACACACCTTACCCATGCCCTACTATACTATATACACACCTTACCCATGCCCTACTATACTATACACACACCTTACCCATGCCCTACTATACTATACACACCTTACCCATGCCCTACTTTACTATACACACCTTACCCATGCCCTACTATACTATATACACACCTTACCCATGCCCTACTTTACTATATACACACACCTTACCCATGCCCTACTATACTATACACACCTTACCCATGCCCTACTTTACTATATACACACCTTACCCATGCCCTACTATACTATACACACCTTACCCATGCCCTACTATACTATATACACACCTTACCCATGCCCTACTATACTATATACACACCTTACCCATGCCCTACTATACTATATACACACCTTACCCATGCCCTACTATACTATATACACACCTTACCCATGCCCTACTATACTATATACACACTTACCCATGCCCTACTATACTATATACACACCTTACCCATGCCCTACTATACTATACACACCTTACCATGCCCTACTATACTATATACACACCTTACCCATGCCCTACTTTACTATACACACCTTACCCATGCCCTACTATACTATATACACACCTTACCCATGCCCTACTATACTATATACACACCTTACCCATGCCCTACTATACTATACACACCTTACCCATGCCCTACTATACTATATACACACCTTACCCATGCCCTACTTTACTATATACACACCTTACCCATGCCCTACTTTACTATATACACACCTTACCCATGCCCTACTATACTATATCACACCTTACCCATGCCCTACTATACTATAACACACCTTTACCCATGCCCTACTATACTATACACACCTTACCCATGCCCTACTTTACTATACACACACCTTACCCATGCCCTACTATACTATATACACACCTTACCCATGCCCTACTATACTATATACACACCTTACCCATGCCCTACTATACTATATACACCTTACCCATGCCCTACTATACTATATACACACCTTACCCATGCCCTACTTTACTATATACACACCTTACCCATGCCCTACTTTACTATATACACACCTTACCCATGCCCTACTATACTATATACACACCTTACCCATGCCCTACTATACTATACACACCTTACCCATGCCCTACTTTACTATACACACCTTACCCATGCCCTACTATACTATATACACACCTTACCCATGCCCTACTATACTATACACACCTACCCATGCCCTACTATACTATACACACCTTACCCATGCCCTACTATACTATACACACACCTTACCCATGCCCTACTATACTATATACACACCTTACCCATGCCCTACTATACTATACACACCTTACCCATGCCCTACTATACTATATACACACCTTACCCATGCCCTACTATACTATACACACCTTACCCATGCCCTACTTTACTATATACACACCTTACCCATGCCCTACTATACTATACACACCTTACCCATGCCCTACTATACTATACACACACCTTTACCCATGCCCCTACTATACTATATACACCTTACCCATGCCCTACTATACTATATACACACCTTACCCATGCCCTACTTTACTATACACACCTTACCCATGCCCTACTTTACTATACACACCTTACCCATGCCCTACTATACTATATACACACCTTACCCATGCCCTACTATACTATATACACACCTTACCCATGCCCTACTATACTATATACACACCTTACCCATGCCCTACTATACTATACACACCTTACCCATGCCCTACTATACTATACACACCTTACCCATGCCCTACTTTACTATATATACACCTTACCCATGCCCTACTATACTATATAACACCTTACCCATGCCCTACTATACTATACACACCTTACCCATGCCCTACTATACTATACACACCTTTACCCATGCCCTACTATACTATATATACACACCTTTACCCATGCCCTACTATACTATATATACACCTTACCCATGCCCTACTTTACTATACACACCTTACCCATGCCCTACTATACTATATATACACCTTACCCATGCCCTACTATACTATATATACACCTTACCCATGCCCTACTATACTATACACACCTTACCCATGCCCTACTTTACTATACACACACTACCCATGCCCTACTATACTATAACACACCTTACCCATGCCCTACTATACTATACACACCTTACCCATGCCCTACTATACTATATACACACCTTACCCATGCCCTACTTTACTATAACACACCTTACCCATGCCCTACTATACTATATCACACCTTACCCATGCCCTACTATACTATATACACACCTTACCCATGCCCTACTATACTATAACACACCTTACCCATGCCCTACTATACTATACACACCTTACCCATGCCCTACTTTACTATATACACACCTTACCCATGCCCTACTATACTATATACACCTTACCCATGCCCTACTTTACTATATACACACCTTACCCATGCCCTACTTTACTATACACACCTTACCCATGCCCTACTTTACTATACACACACCTTACCCATGCCCTACTTTACTATACACACCTTACCCATGCCCTACTATACTATATACACACCTTACCCATGCCCTACTTTACTATACACACCTTACCCATGCCCTACTTTACTATATACACACCTTACCCATGCCCTACTATACTATATACACACCTTACCCATGCCCTACTTTACTATATACACACCTTACCCATGCCCTACTATACTATATACACACCTTACCCATGCCCTACTTTACTATATACACACCTTACCCATGCCCTACTTTACTATATACACACCTTACCCATGCCCTACTTTACTATATACACACCTTACCCATGCCCTACTTTACTATATACACACCTTACCCATGCCCTACTTTACTATATACACACTTTACCCATGCCCTACTTTACTATATACACACCTTACCCATGCCCTACTTTACTATATACACACCTTACCCATGCCCTACTATACTATATACACACCTTACCCATGCCCTACTTTACTATATACACACCTTACCCATGCCCTACTTTACTATATACACACACACCTTACCCATGCCCTACTTTACTATATACACACCTTACCCATGCCCTACTATACTATATACACACCTTACCCATGCCCTACTATACTATATACACACCTTACCCATGCCCTACTATACTATACACACCTTACCCATGCCCTACTATACTATACACACCTTACCCATGCCCTACTATACTATACACACCTTACCCATGCCCTACTATACTATATACACACCTTACCCATGCCCTACTATACTATACACACCTTACCCATGCCCTACTATACTATAACACACCTTACCCATGCCCTACTATACTATATACACACCTTACCCATGCCCTACTATACTATATACACACCTTACCCATGCCCTACTATACTATATACACACCTTTACCCATGCCCTACTATACTATACACACCTTACCCATGCCCTACTATACTATATACACACCTTACCCATGCCCTACTATACTATATCACACCTTACCCATGCCCTACTATACTATATACACACCTTACCCATGCCCTACTTTACTATATACACACTTACCCATGCCCTACTATACTATATACACACCTTACCCATGCCCTACTATACTATATACACACCTTACCCATGCCCTACTTTACTATATACACACCTTACCCATGCCCTACTATACTATACACACACCTTACCCATGCCCTACTATACTATACACACCTTACCCATGCCCTACTATACTATATACACACCTTACCCATGCCCTACTATACTATACACACCTTACCCATGCCCTACTATACTATATACACACCTTACCCATGCCCTACTATACTATATACACACCTTACCCATGCCCTACTATACTATATACACACCTTACCCATGCCCTACTATACTATATACACACCTTACCCATGCCCTACTATACTATACACACCTTACCCATGCCCTACTATACTATAACACACCTTACCCATGCCCTACTATACTATATACACACCTTACCCATGCCCTACTATACTATATACACACCTTACCCATGCCCTACTATACTATATACACACCTTACCCATGCCCTACTTTACTATACACACCTTACCCATGCCCTACTATACTATATACACACCTTACCCATGCCCTACTATACTATACACACCTTACCCATGCCCTACTATACTATATACACCTTACCCATGCCCTACTATACTATACACACCTTACCCATGCCCTACTTTACTATACACACCTTACCCATGCCCTACTATACTATACACACCTTACCCATGCCCTACTATACTATACACACCTTACCCATGCCCTACTATACTATACACACCTTACCCATGCCCTACTATACTATATACACACCTTACCCATGCCCTACTTTACTATATACACACACCTTACCCATGCCCTACTTTACTATATACACACCTTTACCCATGCCCTACTATACTATATACACACCTTACCCATGCCCTACTATACTATATACACCTTACCCATGCCCTACTATACTATAACACACCTTACCCATGCCCTACTTTACTATACACACCTTACCCATGCCCTACTTTACTATACACACCTTACCCATGCCCTACTATACTATACACACCTTACCCATGCCCTACTTTACTATACACACCTTACCCATGCCCTACTATACTATATACACCTTACCCATGCCCTACTATACTATATACACACCTTACCCATGCCCTACTATACTATATACACACCTTACCCATGCCCTACTTTACTATATACACCTTACCCATGCCCTACTTTACTATACACACCTTACCCATGCCCTACTATACTATATACACACACCTTACCCATACCCTACTATACTATATACACACCTTACCCATGCCCTACTATACTATATACACCTTACCCATGCCCTACTTTACTATACACACCTTACCCATGCCCTACTATACTATATACACACTTACCCATGCCCTACTATACTATATACACACCTTTACCCATGCCCTACTATACTATATACACACCTTACCCATGCCCTACTTTACTATATACACACCTTACCCATGCCCTACTTTACTATATACACACCTTACCCATGCCCTACTATACTATATACACACCTTACCCATGCCCTACTATACTATACACACACCTTACCCATGCCCTACTTTACTATATACACACCTTACCCATGCCCTACTATACTATATACACACCTTACCCATGCCCTACTATACTATATACACACCTTACCCATGCCCTACTTTACTATACACACCTTACCCATGCCCTACTTTACTATAACACACTTTACCCATGCCCTACTTACTATATACACCCTTACCCATGCCCTACTATACTATATACACACCTTACCCATGCCCTACTTTACTATACACACCTTACCCATGCCCTACTATACTATACACACACCTTACCCATGCCCTACTTTACTATATACACACCTTACCCATGCCCTACTATACTATATACACCTTACCCATGCCCTACTTTACTATATACACACCTTACCCATGCCCTACTTTACTATATACACACCTTACCCATGCCCTACTTTACTATATACACCTTACCCATGCCCTACTTTACTATACACACCTTACCCATGCCCTACTTTACTATATACACACCTTACCCATGCCCTACTATACTATACACACCTTACCCATGCCCTACTATACTATACACACCTTACCCATGCCCTACTATACTATATACACCTTACCCATGCCCTACTTTACTATAACACACCTTACCCATGCCCTACTATACTATATACACACCCTTACCCATGCCCTACTATACTATATACACACCTTACCCATGCCCTACTTTACTATACACACACTTACCCATGCCCTACTATACTATATACACCTTTACCCATGCCCTACTATACTATAACACAACCTACCCATGCCCTACTATACTATATACACACCTTACCCATGCCCTACTTTACTATACACACACCTTACCCATGCCCTACTATACTATATACACACCTTACCCATGCCCTACTTTACTATACACACACCTTACCCATGCCCTACTATACTATATACACACCTTACCCATGCCCTACTATACTATATACACACCTTACCCATGCCCTACTATACTATACACACACCTTACCCATGCCCTACTTTACTATACACACCTTTACCCATGCCCTACTTTACTATATACACACACACCTTACCCATGCCCTACTTTACTATATACACACCTTACCCATGCCCTACTTTTACTATATACACACACCCTTACCCATGCCCTACTATACTATACACACCTTACCCATGCCCTACTATACTATATACACACCTTACCCATGCCCTACTTTACTATATACACACCTTACCCATGCCCTACTTTACTATACACACACCTTACCCATGCCCTACTTTACTATATACACACCTTACCCATGCCCTACTTTACTATATACACACCTTACCCATGCCCTACTTTACTATATACACACCTTACCCATGCCCTACTATACTATATACACACCTTACCCATGCCCTACTATACTATATACACACCTTACCCATGCCCTACTTTACTATAACACACACCTTACCCATGCCCTACTACTATATACACACCTTACCCATGCCCTACTATACTATACACACCTTACCCATGCCCTACTATACTATACACACCTTACCCATGCCCTACTATACTATATACACACCTTACCCATGCCCTACTTTACTATATACACACCTTTACCCATGCCCTACTTTACTATACACACACCTTACCCATGCCCTACTATACTATATACACACCTTACCCATGCCCTACTTTACTATATACACACCTTACCCATGCCCTACTATACTATATACACCTTACCCATGCCCTACTATACTATACACACCTTACCCATGCCCTACTATACTATATACACACCTTACCCATGCCCTACTATACTATATACACCTTACCCATGCCCTACTTTACTATACACACCTTACCCATGCCCTACTTTACTATATACACACCTTACCCATGCCCTACTATACTATACACACCTTACCCATGCCCTACTATACTATATACACCTTACCCATGCCCTACTATACTATATACACACCTTACCCATGCCCTACTATACTATACACACCTTACCCATGCCCTACTATACTATACACACCTTACCCATGCCCTACTATACTATACACACCTTACCCATGCCCTACTATACTATATACACACCTTACCCATGCCCTACTATACTATATACACACCTTACCCATGCCCTACTTTACTATACACACCTTACCCATGCCCTACTATACTATATACACACCTTACCCATGCCCTACTTTACTATATACACACCTTACCCATGCCCTACTATACTATACACACCTTACCCATGCCCTACTATACTATACACACCTTACCCATGCCCTACTTACTATATAACACCTTACCCATGCCCTACTATACTATATACACACCTACCCATGCCCTACTATACTATAACACACCTTACCTATGCCCTACTATACTATACACACCTTACCCATGCCCTACTTTACTATATACACACCTTTACCCATGCCCTACTTTACTATATACACACCTTACCCATGCCCTACTATACTATACACACCTTACCCATGCCCTACTTTACTATACACACCTTACCCATGCCCTACTTTACTATACACACCTTACCCATGCCCTACTTTACTATATACACACCTTACCCATGCCCTACTATACTATATACACCTTACCCATGCCCTACTATACTATATACACACCTTACCCATGCCCTACTTTACTATAACACACCTTTACCCATGCCCTACTTTACTATACACACACCTTACCCATGCCCTACTATACTATACACACCTTACCCATGCCCTACTATACTATATACACACCTTACCCATGCCCTACTATACTATACACACCTTACCCATGCCCTACTTTACTATATACACACCTTACCCATGCCCTACTTTACTATACACACACCTTACCCATGCCCTACTTTACTATACACACCTTACCCATGCCCTACTTTACTATATACACACCTTACCCATGCCCTACTTTACTATATACACCTTACCCATGCCCTACTTTACTATACACACCTTACCCATGCCCTACTTTACTATATACACACCTTACCCATGCCCTACTATACTATACACACCTTTACCCATGCCCTACTATACTATATACACACCTTACCCATGCCCTACTTTACTATAACACACCTTACCCATGCCCTACTATACTATACACACCTTACCCATGCCCTACTTTACTATATACACACCTTACCCATGCCCTACTATACTATACACACCTTACCCATGCCCTACTATACTATACACACCTTACCCATGCCCTACTATACTATATACACACCTTACCCATGCCCTACTTTACTATATACACACCTTACCCATGCCCTACTTTACTATATACACACCTTACCCATGCCCTACTTTACTATACACACCTTACCCATGCCCTACTTTACTATATACACACCTTACCCATGCCCTACTATACTATATACACACCTTACCCATGCCCTACTATACTATATACACACCTTACCCATGCCCTACTATACTATACACACCTTACCCATGCCCTACTATACTATACACACCTTACCCATGCCCTACTATACTATATACACACCTTACCCATGCCCTACTATACTATATACACACCTTACCCATGCCCTACTTTACTATATACACACCTTACCCATGCCCTACTTTACTATATACACACCTTACCCATGCCCTACTTTACTATACACACCTTACCCATGCCCTACTTTACTATATACACACCTTACCCATGCCCTACTTTACTATATACACCTTACCCATGCCCTACTTTACTATATACACACCTTTACCCATGCCCTACTATACTATATACACACCTTACCCATGCCCTACTATACTATATACACCTTACCCATGCCCTACTATACTATACACACCTTACCCATGCCCTACTATACTATACACACCTTACCCATGCCCTACTATACTATATACACACCTTACCCATGCCCTACTATACTATATACACACCTTACCCATGCCCTACTATACTATACACACACCTTACCCATGCCCTACTTTACTATATACACACCTTACCCATGCCCTACTTTACTATATCACACCTTACCCATGCCCTACTATACTATATACACCTTACCCATGCCCTACTTTACTATATACACACCTTACCCATGCCCTACTTTACTATATACACACCTTACCCATGCCCTACTATACTATATACACCTTACCCATGCCCTACTATACTATATACACACCTTACCCATGCCCTACTATACTATATACACACCTTACCCATGCCCTACTATACTATATACACACCTTACCCATGCCCTACTTTACTATATACACCTTACCCATGCCCTACTATACTATATACACACCTTACCCATGCCCTACTTTACTATATACACACCTTACCCATGCCCTACTTTACTATATACACACCTTACCCATGCCCTACTTTACTATAACACACCTTACCCATGCCCTACTATACTATATACACACCTTACCCATGCCCTACTATACTATATACACACCTTACCCATGCCCTACTATACTATACACACCTTACCCATGCCCTACTTTACTATATACACACCTTACCCATGCCCTACTTTACTATATACACACCTTACCCATGCCCTACTTTACTATACACACCTTACCCATGCCCTACTATACTATATACACACCTTACCCATGCCCTACTATACTATATACACCTTACCCATGCCCTACTATACTATATACACACCTTACCCATGCCCTACTATACTATATACACACCTTACCCATGCCCTACTATACTATACACACCTTACCCATGCCCTACTATACTATATACACACCTTACCCATGCCCTACTTTACTATATACACACCTTACCCATGCCCTACTTTACTATACACACCTTACCCATGCCCTACTATACTATACACACCTTACCCATGCCCTACTATACTATATACACACCTTACCCATGCCCTACTATACTATATACACACCTTACCCATGCCCTACTATACTATACACACCTTACCCATGCCCTACTTTACTATACACACCTTACCCATGCCCTACTTTACTATATACACACCTTACCCATGCCCTACTATACTATACACACCTTACCCATGCCCTACTATACTATATACACACCTTACCCATGCCCTACTATACTATATACACCTTACCCATGCCCTACTTTACTATATACACACCTTACCCATGCCCTACTTTACTATATACACACCTTACCCATGCCCTACTATACTATATACACACCTTACCCATGCCCTACTATACTATAACACACCTTACCCATGCCCTACTATACTATAACACACCTTACCCATGCCCTACTATACTATATACACACTTTACCCATGCCCTACTATACTATATACACACCCTTACCCATGCCCTACTTTACTATATACACACCTTACCCATGCCCTACTATACTATATACACACCTTACCCATGCCCTACTATACTATACACACCTTACCCATGCCCTACTATACTATATACACCTTACCCATGCCCTACTATACTATATCACACCTTACCCATGCCCTACTTTACTATATACACACCTTACCCATGCCCTACTTTACTATATACACACCCTTACCCATGCCCTACTTTACTATATACACACACCTTACCCATGCCCTACTATACTATACACACCTTACCCATGCCCTACTATACTATATACACACCTTACCCATGCCCTACTATACTATATACACACCTTACCCATGCCCTACTATACTATATACACACCTTACCCATGCCCTACTATACTATATACACACCTTTACCCATGCCCTACTATACTATACACACCTTACCCATGCCCTACTATACTATATACACACCTTACCCATGCCCTACTTTACTATATACACACCTTACCCATGCCCTACTATACTATATACACACCTTACCCATGCCCTACTATACTATATACACACCTTACCCATGCCCCTACTATACTATACACACCTTACCCATGCCCTACTATACTATATACACACCTTACCCATGCCCTACTATACTATATACACACCTTACCCATGCCCTACTTTACTATATACACACCTTACCCATGCCCTACTATACTATATACACACCTTACCCATGCCCTACTATACTATAACACACCTTACCCATGCCCTACTATACTATATACACACCTTACCCATGCCCTACTATACTATATACACACCTTACCCATGCCCTACTATACTATATACACACCTTACCCATGCCCTACTATACTATATACACACCTTACCCATGCCCTACTATACTATATACACACCTTACCCATGCCCTACTATACTATATACACACCTTACCCATGCCCTACTATACTATACACACCTTACCCATGCCCTACTATACTATATACACCCTTACCCATGCCCTACTATACTATATACACACCTTACCCATGCCCTACTATACTATATACACACCTTTACCCATGCCCTACTATACTATATACACACCTTACCCATGCCCTACTATACTATACACACCTTACCCATGCCCTACTATACTATATACACACCTTACCCATGCCCTACTATACTATATACACACCTTACCCATGCCCTACTATACTATATACACACCTTACCCATGCCCTACTATACTATATACACACCTTACCCATGCCCTACTATACTATATACACACCTTACCCATGCCCTACTATACTATACACACACCTTACCCATGCCCTACTATACTATATACACACCTTACCCATGCCCTACTATACTATATACACACCTTTACCCATGCTCCTACTATACTATATACACACCTTACCCATGCCCTACTATACTATATACACACCCTTACCCATGCCCTACTATACTATATACACCTTACCCATGCCCTACTATACTATATACACACCTTACCCATGCCCTACTATACTATACACACCTTACCCATGCCCTACTATACTATATACACACCTTACCCATGCCCTACTATACTATATACACACCTTACCCATGCCCTACTATACTATAACACACCTTACCCATGCCCTACTATACTATATACACACCTTACCCATGCCCTACTATACTATATACACACCTTACCCATGCCCTACTATACTATATCACACCTTACCCATGCCCTACTATACTATATACACACTTACCCATGCCCTACTTTACTATATACACACCTTACCCATGCCCTACTATACTATATACACACCTTACCCATGCCCTACTATACTATATACACACCTTACCCATGCCCTACTATACTATACACACCTTACCCATGCCCTACTATACTATAACACACCTTACCCATGCCCTACTTTACTATATACACACCTTACCCATGCCCTACTATACTATATCACACCTTACCCATGCCCTACTATACTATATACACACCTTACCCATGCCCTACTATACTATATACACACCTTACCCATGCCCTACTATACTATATACACACCTTACCCATGCCCTACTATACTATATACACACCTTACCCATGCCCTACTATACTATATACACACCTTACCCATGCCCTACTATACTATATACACACCTTACCCATGCCCTACTTTACTATACACACCTTACCCATGCCCTACTTTACTATATACACACCTTACCCATGCCCTACTTTACTATACACACCTTACCCATGCCCTACTTTACTATATACACACCTTACCCATGCCCTACTATACTATATACACACCTTACCCATGCCCTACTTTACTATACACACCTTACCCATGCCCTACTTTACTATATACACACCTTACCCATGCCCTACTATACTATATACACACCTTACCCATGCCCTACTATACTATATACACACCTTACCCATGCCCTACTATACTATATATACACACCTTACCCATGCCCTACTATACTATATACACCTTACCCATGCCCTACTATACTATACACACCTTACCCATGCCCTACTATACTATATACACACCTTACCCATGCCCTACTATACTATATACACCTTACCCATGCCCTACTATACTATATACACACCTTACCCATGCCCTACTATACTATATACACACCTTACCCATGCCCTACTATACTATATACACACCTACCCATGCCCTACTATACTATATACACACCTTACCCATGCCCTACTATACTATATACACACCTTACCCATGCCCTACTTTACTATAACACCTTTACCCATGCCCTACTTTACTATATACACACCTTTACCCATGCCCTACTATACTATATACACACCTTTACCCATGCCCTACTATACTAATACACACCTTACCCATGCCCTACTTTACTATATACACACCTTACCCATGCCCTACTATACTATACACACCTTACCCATGCCCTACTATACTATATACACACCTTACCCATGCCCTACTATACTATATACACACCTTACCCATGCCCTACTATACTATATACACCTTACCCATGCCCTACTTTACTATATACACACCTTACCCATGCCCTACTATACTATACACACCTTACCCATGCCCTACTATACTATACACACACCTTACCCATGCCCTACTATACTATATACACACCTTACCCATGCCCTACTATACTATATACACACCTTACCCATGCCCTACTTTACTATATACACACCTTACCCATGCCCTACTTTACTATATACACACCTTACCCATGCCCTACTATACTATATACACACCTTACCCATGCCCTACTTTACTATATACACACCTTACCCATGCCCTACTATACTATATACACACCTTACCCATGTTCCTACTATACTATATACACACCTTACCCATGCCCTACTATACTATATACACACCTTACCCATGCCCTACTATACTATATACACACCTTACCCATGCCCTACTATACTATAACACACCTTACCCATGCCCTACTATACTATATACACACACTTACCCATGCCCTACTATACTATACACACCTTACCCATGCCCTACTATACTATATACACACCTTACCCATGCCCTACTATACTATACACACCTTACCCATGCCCTACTATACTATATACACACCTTACCCATGCCCTACTATACTATATACACACCTTACCCATGCCCTACTATACTATATACACACCTTACCCATGCCCTACTTTACTATATACACACCTTACCCATGCCCTACTATACTATATACACACCTTACCCATGCCCTACTATACTATATACACACCTTACCCATGCCCTACTATACTATACACACCTTACCCATGCCCTACTTTACTATATACACACCTACCCATGCCCTACTATACTATATCACACCTTACCCATGCCCTACTTTACTATATACACACACCTTACCCATGCCCTACTATACTATATACACACCTTACCCATGCCCTACTATACTATATACACACCTTACCCATGCCCTACTATACTATATACACACCTTACCCATGCCCTACTATACTATATACACCTTACCCATGCCCTACTATACTATATACACACCTTACCCATGCCCTACTATACTATACACACCTTACCCATGCCCTACTTTACTATATACACACCTTACCCATGCCCTACTATACTATATACACACCTTACCCATGCCCTACTATACTATATACACACCTTACCCATGCCCTACTTTACTATACACACACTTTACCCATGCCCTACTATACTATAACACACCTTACCCATGCCCTACTATACTATATACACACCTTACCCATGCCCTACTATACTATATACACCTTTACCCATGCCCTACTATACTATATACACACCTTACCCATGCCCTACTTTACTATATACACACCTTACCCATGCCCTACTATACTATATACACACCTTACCCATGCCCTACTTTACTATATACACACCTTACCCATGCCCTACTATACTATACCACACCTTTACCCATGCCCTACTATACTATACACACCTTACCCATGCCCTACTATACTATATACACACCTTACCCATGCCCTACTTTACTATACACACCTTACCCATGCCCTACTATACTATATACACACCTTTACCCATGCCCTACTATACTATACACACTTACCCATGCCCTACTATACTATATACACACCTTACCCATGCCCTACTATACTATATACACACCTTACCCATGCCCTACTATACTATATACACACCTTACCCATGCCCTACTATACTATACACCTTTACCCATGCCCTACTATACTATACACACCTTACCCATGCCCTACTATACTATATACACACCTTACCCATGCCCTACTTTACTATACACACCTTACCCATGCCCTACTATACTATATCACACCTTACCCATGCCCTACTTTACTATATACACACCTTACCCATGCCCTACTATACTATACACACACTTACCCATGCCCTGCTATACTATATACACACCTTACCCATGCCCCTACTATACTATATACACACCTTACCCATGCCCTACTTTACTATATACACACCTTACCCATGCCCTACTATACTATATACACACCTTACCCATGCCCTACTTTACTATATACACACCTTACCCATGCCCTACTATACTATATACACACCTTACCCATGCCCTACTATACTATACACACACCTTACCCATGCCCTACTATACTATATACACACCTTACCCATGCCCTACTATACTATATACACACCTTACCCATGCCCTACTATACTATATACACACTTACCCATGCCCTACTATACTATATACACACCTTACCCATGCCCTACTTTACTATATACACACCTTACCCATGCCCTACTATACTATATACACACCTTACCCATGCCTTACTATACTATACACACACCTTACCCATGCCCTACTATACTATATACACCTTACCCATGCCCTACTATACTATATACACACCTTACCCATGCCCTACTATACTATATACACACCTTACCCATGCCCTACTATACTATATACACACTTACCCATGCCCTACTATACTATACACACCTTACCCATGCCCTGCTATACTATATACACACCTTACCCATGCCCTACTATACTATACACACCTTACCCATGCCCCTACTATACTATATACACACCTTACCCATGCCCTACTATACTATATACACACCTTACCCATGCCCTACTATACTATACACACCTTACCCATGCCCTACTATACTATATACACACCTTACCCATGCCCTACTATACTATAGCACACCTTTACCCATGCCCTACTATACTATACACACCTTACCCATGCCCTACTATACTATATCACACCTTACCCATGCCCTACTTTACTATATACACACCTTACCCATGCCCCTACTATACTATAACACACCTTACCCATGCCCTACTTTACTATAACACACCTTACCCATGCCCTACTTTACTATATACACACCTTACCCATGCCCTACTATACTATATACACACCTTACCCATGCCCTACTATACTATACACACCTTACCCATGCCCTACTATACTATATACACACCTACCCATGCCCTACTATACTATATACACACCTTACCCATGCCCTACTATACTATATACACCTTACCCATGCCCTACTATACTATATACACACCTTACCCATGCCCTACTATACTATATACACACCTTACCCATGCCCTACTACTATATCACACCTTACCCATGCCCTACTATACTATACACACCTTACCCATGCCCTGCTATACTATATACACACCTTACCCATGCCCTACTATACTATAACACACCTTACCATGCCCTACTATACTATACACACCTTACCCATGCCCTACTTTACTATATACACACCTTACCCATGCCCTACTATACTATACACACCTTACCCATGCCCTACTATACTATATACACACCTTACCCATGCCCTACTTTACTAATACACACACCTTACCCATGCCCTACTATACTATATACACACCTTACCCATGCCCTACTATACTATATACACACCTTACCCATGCCCTACTATACTATATACACACCTTACCCATGCCCTACTATACTATATACACACCTTACCCATGCCCTACTATACTATACACACCTTACCCATGCCCTACTATACTATACACACCTTACCCATGCCCTACTATACTATATACACACCTTACCCATGCCCTACTATACTATACACACCTTACCCATGCCCTACTTTACTATATACACACCTTACCCATGCCCTACTTTACTATACACACACCTTACCCATGCCCTACTTTACTATATACACACACCTTACCCATGCCCTACTATACTATAACACACCTTACCCATGCCCTACTATACTATATACACACCTTACCCATGCCCTACTATACTATACACACCTTACCCATGCCCTACTATACTATACACACACCTTACCCATGCCCTACTATACTATACACACCTTACCCATGCCCTACTATACTATATACACACCTTACCCATGCCCTCTACTATACACACCTTCATGCCCTACTATACTATACACCTTACCCATGCCCTACTATACTATACACACCTTACCCATGCCCTACTATACTATATACACACCTTACCCATGCCCTACTATACTATACACACCTTACCCATGCCCTACTATACTATATACACACCTTACCCATGCCCTACTATACTATACACACACCTTACCCATGCCCTACTATACTATATACACACCTTACCCATGCCCTACTATACTATATACACACCTTACTCATGCCCTACTATACTATAAACACACCTTACCCATGCCCTACTATACTATAACACACCTTACCCATGCCCTACTATACTATACACACCTTACTCCCATGCCCTACTTTACTATACACACCTTACCCATGCCCTACTATACTATACACACCTTACCTATGCCCTACTATTACTATACACACCTTACCCATGCCCTACTATACTATATACACACCTTACCCATGCCCTACTATACTATATACACACCTTACCCATGCCCTACTATACTATATCACACCTTACCCATGCCCTACTATACTTATACACACCTTACCCATGCCCTACTATACTATACACACCTTACCCATGCCCTACTATACTATACACACACCTTACCCAAGCCCTACTATACTATATACACACCTTACCCATGCCCTACTATACACACCTTACCCATGCCCTACTTTACTATATACACACCTTACCCATGCCCTACTATACTATATACACACCTTACCCATGCCCTACTATACTATACACACCTTACCCATGCCCTACTATACTATACACACCTTACCCATGCCCTACTATACTATACACACCTTACCCATGCCCTACTATACTATACACACCTTACCCATGCCCTACTATACTATACACACCTTACCCATGCCCTACTTTACTATATACACACCTTACCCATGCCCTACTATACTATACACACCTTACCCATGCCCTACTATACTATACACACCTTACCCATGCCCTACTATACTATATACACACCTTACCCATGCCCTGCTATACTATACACACCTTTACCCATGCCCTACTATACTATATACACACTTACCCATGCCCCACTATACTATATACACCTTACCCATGCCCTACTTTACTATCACCTTACCCATGCCCTACTATACTATATCACACCTTACCCATGCCCTACTATACTATATACACACCTTACCCATGCCCTACTATACTATACACACACCTTACCCATGCCCTACTATACTATACACACCTTACCCATGCCCTACTATACTATACACACCTTACCCATGCCCTACTATACTATACACACCTTACCCATGCCCTACTATACTATACACACCTTACCCATGCCCTACTATACTATATACACACCTTACCCATGCCCTACTATACTATACACACCTTACCCATGCCCTACTATACTATACACACCTTACCCATGCCCTACTATACTATATACACACCTTACCCATGCCCTACTATACTATATACACACCTTACCCATGCCCTACTATACTATACACACCTTACCCATACCCTACTATACTATACACACCTTACCCATGCCCTACTATACTATACACACCTTACCCATGCCCTACTATACTATATACACACCTTACCCATGCCCTACTATACTATATACACACCTTACCCATGCCCTACTATACTATATACACACCTTACCCATGCCCTACTATACTATACACACCTTACCCATGCCCTACTATACTATATACACACCTTACCCATGCCCTACTATACTATACACACCTTACCCATGCCCTACTATACTATATACACACCTTACCCATGCCCTACTATACTATACACACCTTACCCATGCCCTACTATACTATACACACCTTACCCATGCCCTACTATACTATACACACCTTACCCATGCCCTACTATACTATACACACCTTACCCATGCCCTACTATACTATAACACACCTTACCCATGCCCTACTATACTATACACACCTTACCCATGCCCTACTATACTATACACACCTTACCCATGCCCTACTATACTATACACACCTTACCCATGCCCTACTTTACTATATACACCTTACCCATGCCCTACTATACTATATACACACCTTACCCATGCCCTACTATACTATATACACACCTTACCCATGCCCTACTATACTATACACACCTTACCCATGCCCTACTTTACTATATACACACCTTACCCATGCCCTACTATACTATACACACACCTTACCCATGCCCTACTATACTATATACACACCTTACCCAT
This sequence comes from Coregonus clupeaformis, assembly GCF_020615455.1. Taxonomy (NCBI): domain Eukaryota; kingdom Metazoa; phylum Chordata; class Actinopteri; order Salmoniformes; family Salmonidae; genus Coregonus; species Coregonus clupeaformis. The sequence goes on along the minus strand of NW_025535195.1, from coordinate 55,517 downwards.
GCCCTACTATACTATATACACACCTTACCCATGCCCTACTATACTATATACACACCTTACCCATGCCCTACTTTACTATACACACCTTACCCATGCCCTACTATACTATATACACCTTACCCATGCCCTACTATACTATACACACCTTACCCATGCCCTACTATACTATATACACACCTTACCCATGCCCTACTTTACTATACACACTTTACCCATGCCCTACTATACTATACACACCTTACCCATGCCCTACTATACTATATACACACCTTACCCATGCCCTACTATACTATACACACCCTTACCCATGCCCTACTATACTATACACACCTTACCCATGCCCTACTATACTATACACACCTTACCCATGCCCTACTTTACTATACACACCTTACCCATGCCCTACTATACTATATACACACCTTACCCATGCCCTACTATACTATATACACACCTTACCCATGCCCTACTATACTATATACACCTTACCCATGCCCTACTATACTATATACACACCTTACCCATGCCCTACTATACTATATACACACCTTACCCATGCCCTACTATACTATACACACCTTACCCATGCCCTACTATACTATATACACACCTTACCCATGCCCTACTATACTATACACACCTTACCCATGCCCTACTATACTATATACACACCTTACCCATGCCCTACTATACTATATACACACCTTACCCATGCCCTACTATACTATATACACACCTTACCCATGCCCTACTATACTATACACACCTTACCCATGCCCTACTATACTATACACACCTTTACCCATGCCCTACTTTACTATACTACACCCTTACCCATGCCCTACTATACTATATACACACTTACCCATGCCCTACTATACTATACACACTTTACCCATGCCCTACTATACTATATACACACCTTACCCATGCCCTACTATACTATACACACCTTACCCATGCCCTTACTATACTATATACACCCTTACCCATGCCCTACTATACTATATACACACCTTACCCATGCCCTACTATACTATACACACCTTACCCATGCCCTACTATACTATACACACCTTACCCATGCCCTACTATACTATATACACACCTTACCCATGCCCTACTATACTATATACACACCTTACCCATGCCCTACTATACTATATACACACCTTACCCATGCCCTACTACTATACTATACACACACCTTACCCATGCCCTACTATACTATATACACACCTTACCCATGCCCTACTATACTATATACACACACTTACCCATGCCCTACTATACTATACACACCTTACCCATGCCCTACTATACTATATACACACCTTACCCATGCCCTACTATACTATATACACAACTTTACCCATGCCCTACTTTACTATATACACACCTTACCCATGCCCTACTATACTATACACACCTTACCCATGCCCTACTATACTATACACACACTTACCCATGCCCTACTATACTATATACACACCTTACCCATGCCCTACTATACTATATACACACCCTTACCCATGCCCTACTTTACTATACACACACCTTACCCATGCCCTACTATACTATATACACACCTTACCCATGCCCTACTATACTATACACACCTTACCCATGCCCTACTATACTATACACACACCTTACCCATGCCCTACTATACTATATACACACCTTACCCATGCCCTACTATACTATATACACACCTTTACCCATGCCCTACTTTACTATATACACCTTACCCATGCCCTACTATACTATATACACACCTTTACCCATGCCCTACTATACTATACACACACCTTACCCATGCCCTACTATACTATATACACCTTACCCATGCCCTACTATACTATACACACCTTACCCATGCCCTACTATACTATATACACACCTTACCCATGCCCTACTTTACTATATACACCTTACCCATGCCCTACTATACTATACACACACCTTACCCATGCCCTACTATTACTATACACACCTTACCCATGCCCTACTATACTATACACACACTTACCCATGCCCTACTATACTATATACACACCTTACCCATGCCCTACTATACTATATACACACCTTACCCATGCCCTACTATACTATATACACACCTTACCCATGCCCTACTATACTATATGCACACCTTACCCATGCCCTACTATACTATATACACACCTTACCCATGCCCTACTATACTATACACACCTTACCCATGCCCTACTATACTATATACACACCTTACCCATGCCCTACTATACTATATACACACCTTACCCATGCCCTACTATACTATATACACACCTTACCCATGCCCTACTATACTATACACACCTTACCCATGCCCTACTATACTATATACACACCTTACCCATGCCCTACTATACTATATACACACCTTACCCATGCCCTACTATACTATATACACACCTTACCCATGCCCTACTATACTATATACACACCTTACCCATGCCCTACTATACTATATACACACCTTACCCATGCCCTACTTTACTATACACACCTTACCCATGCCCTACTATACTATATACACACCTTACCCATGCCCTACTATACTATATACACCTTACCCATGCCCTATTATACTATACACACCTTACCCATGCCCTACTATACTATACACACCTTACCCATGCCCTACTATACTATATACACACCTTACCCATGCCCTACTATACTATACACACCTTACCCATGCCCTACTATACTATACACACCTTACCATGCCCTACTTTTACACACCTCCCATGCCCTACTATACTATAACACACCTTACCCATGCCCTACTATACTATATACACACTACCCATGCCCTACTCTACTATATACACACCTTACCCATGCCCTACTATACTATATACACACCTTACCCATGCCCTACTTTACTATATACACACCTTACCCCCACCAGTTCCTGCTGAACACGTGGCCTATCAGGGCCAAGAGAAACCACAGCCTCCACCACCCTGTGAAATGTTCAGTAGGGAACAAAACATTTTCCACCGCTAACTGTAATCTGATCCTGACAGACCACAGAAAACTAACGCTGTTATTAACTGAACAGAATAAAGGAACTGAGTTAAACAATGTCTTTATTTCAACTTTAAAAACAACTTGAACAACAAGTATAGTGACATTGACTTGAAGATAGTGGTGATCTCAGCAGGCTGCTGGTATGCTGATAGCTTCAGTCTTCCCACTGCTCTGCTCCACACAGCTCACATGGAGAGATCCGTCCCTGAAACACAGGTTAGACCCAGTAAACACACAGACACGCCACGCTCAGACCAGTCACACAGACACCAGGTCCAGTCCACCACAGGTCAGACCCAGTAAACACACAGACACCAGGTCCAGTCCACCACAGGTCAGACCCAGTAAACACAGACACCAGGTCCAGTCCACCACAGGTCAGACCCAGTAAACACACAGACACCAGGTCCAGTCCACAGCTGGTTAGACCCAGTAAACACACAGACACCAGGTCCAGTCCACAGCAGGTTAGACCCAGTAAACACACAGACACCAGGTCCAGTCCACAGCTGGTTAGACCCAGTAAACACACAGACACCAGGTCCAGTCCACCACAGGTCAGACCCAGTAAACACACAGACACCAGGTCCAGTCCACCACAGGTCAGACCCAGTAAACACACAGACACCAGGTCCAGTCCACAGCAGGTCAGACCCAGTAAACACACAGACACCAGGTCCAGTCCACAGCAGGTCAGACCCAGTAAACACACAGACACCAGGTCCAGTCCACCACAGGTCAGACCCAGTAAACACACAGACACCAGGTCCAGTCCACAGCAGGTCAGACCCAGTAAACACACAGACACCAGGTCCAGTCCACAGCAGGTCAGACCCAGTAAACACACAGACACCAGGTCCAGTCCACCACAGGTCAGACCCAGTAAACACACAGACACCAGGTCCAGTCCACAGCTGGTTAGACCCAGTAAACACACAGACACCAGGTCCAGTCCACAGCTGGTTAGACCCAGTAAACACACAGACACCAGGTCCAGTCCACCACAGGTCAGACCCAGTAAACACACAGACACCAGGTCCAGTCCACAGCAGGTCAGACCCAGTAAACACACAGACACCAGGTCCAGTCCACAGCTGGTCAGACCCAGTAAACACACAGACACCAGGTCCAGTCCACAGCTGGTTAGACCCAGTAAACACACAGACACCAGGTCCAGTCCACCACAGGTCAGACCCAGTAAACACACAGACACCAGGTCCAGTCCACCACAGGTCAGACCCAGTAAACACACAGACACCAGGTCCAGTCCACCACAGGTCAGACCCAGTAAACACACAGACACCAGGTCCAGTCCACAGCAGGTCAGACCCAGTAAACACACAGACACCAGGTCCAGTCCACCACAGGTCAGACCCAGTAAACACACAGACACCAGGTCCAGTCCACCACAGGTCAGACCCAGTAAACACACAGACACCAGGTCCAGTCCACCACAGGTCAGACCCAGTAAACACACAGACACCGGGTCCAGTCCACCACAGGTTAGACCCAGTAAACACACAGACACCAGGTCCAGTCCACAGCTGGTCAGACCCAGTAAACACACAGACACCAGGTCCAGTCCACAGCTGGTTAGACCCAGTAAACACACAGACACCAGGTCCAGTCCACAGCAGGTCAGACCCAGTAAACACACAGACACCAGGTCCAGTCCACCACAGGTCAGACCCAGTAAACACACAGACACCAGGTCCAGTCCACAGCAGGTCAGACCCAGTAAACACACAGACACCAGGTCCAGTCCACAGCAGGTCAGACCCAGTAAACACACAGACACCAGGTCCAGTCCACAGCTGGTTAGACCCAGTAAACACACAGACACCAGGTCCAGTCCACAGCAGGTTAGACCCAGTAAACACACAGACACCAGGTCCAGTCCACCACAGGTTAGACCCAGTAAACACACAGACACCAGGTCCAGTCCACCACAGGTTAGACCCAGTAAACACACAGACACCAGGTCCAGTCCACCACAGGTCAGACCCAGTAAACACACAGACACCAGGTCCAGTCCACAGCAGGTCAGACCCAGTAAACACACAGACACCAGGTCCAGTCCACCACAGGTCAGACCCAGTAAACACACAGACACCAGGTCCAGTCCACCACAGGTCAGACCCAGTAAACACACAGACACCAGGTCCAGTCCACCACAGGTCAGACCCAGTAAACACACAGACACCAGGTCCAGTCCACCACAGGTTAGACCCAGTAAACACACAGACACCAGGTCCAGTCCACCACAGGTTAGACCCAGTAAACACACAGACACCAGGTCCAGTCCACAGCTGGAAGCAGTGTGCTGCTGGGCGTTACCTCTTCATGGTTACCACGGCATCAATGTCATGGTTGTCCTCTTTGGTCTCCAGGTCTCTCAGAACAATCTGCAGACAAGAGGGAGACCTGTTGGTTCTCTGGTGGAGGGGTGTGGGTGCGTGTGCGCGTGCGCGTGCGTGTGTGTGTGCGTGTGCGCGTGCGTGCGTGTGTGCGTGTGTGTGTGTGTGTGTGCGTGTACGTGCGTGTGTGTGTGTGTGTACGTGGGTGTGTGTGTGTGTGTGTGTGTGGGTGTGTGTACGTGCGTGTGTGTGTGTGTGTGTGTGTGTGCGTGTGTGTGTGTGTACGTGCGTGTGTGTGTGTGTGCGTGTGTGTGTGTGCGTGTGTGTGTGTGTGCGTGCGTGCGTGTGTGTGTGTATGCGTGCGTGCGCGTGCGTGTGTGTGTGTGCGTGTACGTGCGTGCGTGTGCGTGTGCGTGTGCGGGTGCGGGTGCGGGTGTGTGCGTGTACGTGCGTGCGTGTGCGTGTGCGGGTGCGGGTGCGTGTGTGTGTGTGGGTGTGTGCGGGTGTGTGGGTGTGCGTGTGTGTGCGTGTGTGTGCGGGTGTGTGCGGGTGTGTGCGGGTGCGTGTGCGGGTGCGTGTGCGGGTGCGTGTGCGGGTGCGTGCGTGTGTGTGCGGGTGTGTGTGTGTGTGGGTGTGTGTGTGTGGGTGCGTGCGTGTGCGGGTGCGGGTGCGTGTGTGTGGGTGTGTGCGGGTGTGTGTGCGTGCGTGTGGGTGTGTGTGTGCGTGCGTGTGGGTGTGCGGGTGTGTGCGGGTGTGTGCGGGTGCGTGTGCGGGTGCGTGTGCGGGTGCGTGTGCGGGTGCGTGTGCGGGTGCGTGTGCGGGTGCGTGCGTGTGTGTGCGGGTGTGTGTGTGTGGGTGTGTGTGTGTGGGTGCGTGCGTGTGCGTGCGTGCGCGTGGGTGCGTGTGGGCGTGTGTGGGTGTGTGTGTGGGTGTGTGTGTGTGGGTGTGTGTGTGGGTGTGTGTGTGGGTGTGCGCGTGGGTGTGCGCGTGGGTGCGTGGGTGTGTGTGTGTGTGTGTGTGTGTGTGTGTGTGTGTGTGTGTGTGTGTGTGTGTGTGTGTGTGTGTGTGTGTGTGTGTGTGTGTGTGTGTGTGGGTGTGGGTGTATGTGTATGTGTGTGTGTGTGTGTATGTGTGTGTGTGTGTGTGTGGGTGTGTGTGTGTACCTTGGCCAGTCTCTCTGGCTGCTCTGTGGTTTTCTGGTAAAGCTCCAGACAGAGGGATGCCAGGCGGCCGGGACCGGACAGGATGTGATGTCGCCGAGCAGGAAGGGGCGTGCCCGAGGGGAGGAGCACAGAGAACACCTCAGCCCCAGTTTCATCCACCTCCTGTCAATCACAAAGATTAGCCAATCAGAAGCTACTCTACTAGTCACTGATCTCTCTGTGTGTGTGTGTGTGTGTGTGTGTGTGTGTGTGTGTGTACCTTGAGCAGAATGTCAGAGACACAGGCTTCCACGGTAACAGACTCGGGGGAGGAGCCAATCTCCCGGCCAACTAGAAGGCCCGCCTCCATCGCTGCGCCGACAGCAATGACCTCATCAGGAGGGGCGGAGCTGAGCAGCTCCACGTCAGCGAACAGATCTTTGATCATCTGCTGCAGCCGAGGAATCCTCGCAGATCCCCCGCATAGAACCACCTAGAACACACACAATTAAAACCCCTGCATAGAACCACCTAGAACACACACAATTAAAACCCCTGCATAGAACCACCTAGAACACACAGAATCCCCACATAGAACCACCTAGAATCCCCACATAAGCAGTTGACACCCAGTTTGGACACTCATCGGTACAACACACAGAACAAAAATATAAACGCAACATGTAAAGTGTTGGTCCCATGTTTCATGAGCTGAAATAAAAGATCCCAGAAATGTTCCATACCCACAAAAAGCTTATTTCTCTACAGTTTTGTGCACAAATTTGTTTACATCTGGCAAAGCACATGATAAAACATGCCAGTGTTTCTTGCTGGTCCCATGATAAAACATGCCAGTGTTTCTTGCTGGTCCCATGATAAAACATGCCAGTGTTTCTTGCTGGTCCCATGATAAAACATGCCAGTGTTTCTTGCTGGTCCCATGATAAAACATGCCAGTGTTTCTTGCTGGTCCCATGATAAAACATGCCAGTGCTTCTTGACAGCATCTCCCACGTTGCGCCAGTTCAAAGTCTATGTGGTTTATATTAACCCTAACCCAGTTCAAAGTCTATGTGGTGGTGAACATTCCAGTGTTCATCTCTTGTTTTCCCTAGTGCCATATTAAAGAGCTTCATCCACACATTGTGGAGGGTAGCCTCTTATCAGAAACCTATTGTGGAGGGTAGCCTCTTATCAGAAACCTATTGTGGAGGGTAGCCTCTTATCAGAAACCTATTGTGGAGGGTAGCCTCTTATCAGAAACCTATTGTGGAGGGTAGCCTCTTATCAGAAACCTATTGTGGAGGGTAGCCTCTTATCAGAAACCTGTTGTGGAGGGTAGCCTCTTATCAGAAACCTGTTGCGCATCTCTGCTGCTTTTTCTAGATAACTCTGGAGTGGCATATACGGCGCGGACTGAAAAACTGGCTACTTCCAAGTCCTCTTTTTAAAAATGTCTCTGGGTGGAAGCGTCCCCCGGTAATATAGTATCTGTCCATTACTCTTCTGTAGAGTTGTAAACAGGGTTCCAATTGATTTCTCAATCCACATATCGGGGTAATGAACACATTTAATACATTTTACACACAGTACCAGTCAAATGTTTGGACACCTACTCATTCAAGGGTTTTTCTTTATTTTTACTATTTTCAACATTGTAGAATAATAGTGAAGACAAAATGAGGTAGTCACCTGGAACGCATTTCAATTAACAGGTGTGCCACCTTAAAAGTTAATTTGTGGAATTTCTTTCCTTCTTAATGCGTTTGAGCCAATAAGTTGTGTTGTGACAAGGTAGGGGGGTATACAGAAGATAGCCCTATTTGGTAAAAGACCAAGTCCATATTATGGCAAGAACAGCTTAAATAAGCAAAGAGAAACGACAGTCCATCATTACTTTAAGACATGAAGGTCTGTCAAGCCGGAAGATTAAGAACTTTGAAAGTTTCTTCAAGTGCAGTCAAAAAAACCATTAAGCGCTATGATGAAACTGGCTCTCATGAGGTCCGCCACAGGAATGGAAGACCCAGAGTTACCTCTGCTGCAGAGGATAAGTTCATTAGAGTTACCAGCCTCAGAAATTGCAGCCCAAATAAATGCTTCACAGAGTTCAAGTAACAGATGTCAACATCAACTGTTCAGAGGAGACTGTGTGAATCAGGCCTTCACGGTCAAATTTCTGCAAAGAAACCACTACTAAAGGACATCAATAAGAAGAAGAGACCTGCTTGGGCCAAGAAACACGAGCAATGGACATTAGACCGGTGGAAATCTGTCCTTTGGTCTGGAGTCCAAATTGGAGATTTTTGGTTCCAACCGCCGTGTCTTTGTGAGACACGGTGTGGGTGAACGGATGATCTCCGCATGTGTGGTTCCCACCGTGAAGCATGGAGGAGGAGGTGTTATGGTGCTTTTCTGGTGACACTGTCTGTGATTTATTTAGAATTCAAGGCACACTTAACCAGCATGGCTAACACAGTATTCTGCAGCGATACGCCATCACATCTGGTTTGCGCTTAGTGGGACCATCATTTGTTTTTCAACAGGACAATGACCCAACACACCTCCAGGATGTGTAAGGGCTATTTTACCAAGAAGGAGAGTGATGGAGTGCTGCATCAGATGACCTGGCCTCCACAATCTCCCAACCTCAACCCAATTGAGATGGTTTGGGATGAGTTGGACCGCAGAGTGAAGGAAAAGCAGCCAACAAGTGCTCAGCATACGTTGGAACTCCTTCAAGACTGTTGGAAAAGCATTCCAGGTGAAGCTGGTTGAGAGAATGCCAAGAGTGTGCAAAGCTGTCATCAACGCAAAGGGTGGCTACTTTGAAGAATATATTTTATTCCTTTCTTGGTTACTACATGATTCCATATGTGTTATTTCATAGTTTTGATGTCTTCACTATTATTCTACAATGTAGAAAATAGTAAAAATAAAGAAAAACCCTGGAATGAGTAGGTGTGTCCAAACTTTTGACTGGTACTGTACGTTATTATAATATTTATGAAATGCACATTGTTCTAACATTAGTTTTTCCTCGACTCCTCCCCCATTCGATGCACTGAATGGATGAGGGTGGAGCAATGTCTACCCAAGGGTGCAAATTAAAAACTCAAAAGCTCTGATGGAGGCCTTGAGGCCGATACGGAAGCTGAATAAAGAACAGTGATACTAGCAGGAGCAGTATGCAGGTTTCTCTTTTTTCACATGATTTGAAAACAAAATATTGTGCTATTATATTTTGGCCATATCAGCCAGCCCTAGCTAACAGCCTAGTACTAGACCATACAGGAGGTGACCAGGACAGAACAATACAACTGGAAAAGAACAGAACACTAGCAACATACACAGATCACATTAAGAGAAAGCCAGTTTGTTGAGCTCAGACTTAAAGGCAGTGGGTCTGGGTCTGGGGCATGCAGAGGTAGAGCCGGGGGCCGAGACAGCAGAACGCTCAGTCACCCATTGTTTTTAGGAGGGTCTCTGGGACTGCAAGGAGACTGATCATTTGACCGGCGTAAATGTGAAGTCTGTTTGGGGCTGCAGAGTTCAATGCCGGCTCTACCTCTGGTCCCCGAGTGGCGCAGTGGTCTAAGGCACTGCATCGCAGTGCTAGCTGTGCCACTAGAGATCCTGGTTCGAATCCAGGCTCTGTCGTAGCCGGCCGCGATCGGGAGACCCATGGGGCGGCGCACAATTGGCCCAGCGTCGTCTAGGGTAGGGGAGGGAATGGCCGGCAGGGATGTAGCTCAGTTGGTAGAGCATGGCGTTTGCAACGCCAGGATTGTGGGTTCGATTCCCACGGGGGGGCCAGTATGAAATAATATATATAAAATAATAATGTATGCACTCACTAACTGTAAGTCGCTCTGGATAAGAGCGTCTGCTAAATGACTAAAATGTAAAATGTATTGGGGACCAGAGGCACTGAGGGGTTTGAAGACTAACAGGAATATTCTGAAGTTGATTCTGGATTGGATGGGCAGCCAGTGGAGAGAGGCTAGCATGGGGGTGATGTTGGCAGATCTCTGGGTTCCTGGTAGGACCCTGGCAGCCCTATTCTGCAGCCAGTGGAGAGAGGCTAGCATGGGGGTGATGTTGGCAGATCTCTGGGTTCCTGGTAGGACCCTGGCAGCCCTATTCTGCAGCCTGTGGAGAGAGGCTAGCATGGGGGTGATGTTGGCAGATCTCTGGGTTCCTGGTAGGACCCTGGCAGCCCCTATTCTGCAGCCTGTGGAGAGAGGCTAGCATGGGGGTGATGTTGGCAGATCTCTGGGTTCCTGGTAGGACCCTGGCAGCCCTATTCTGCAGCCAGTGGAGAGAGGCTAGCATGGGGGTGATGTTGGCAGATCTCTGGGTTCCTGGTAGGACCCTGGCAGCCCTATTCTGCAGCCTGTGGAGAGAGGCTAGCATGGGGGTGATGTTGGCAGATCTCTGGGTTCCTGGTAGGACCCTGGCAGCCCTATTCTGCAGCCAGTGGAGAGAGGCTAGCATGGGGGTGATGTTGGCAGATCTCTGGGTTCCTGGTAGGACCCTGGCAGCCCTATTCTGCAGCCAGTGGAGAGAGGCTAGCATGGGGGGTGATGTTGGCAGATCTCTGGGTTCCTGGTAGGACCCTGGCAGCCCTATTCTGCAGCCTGTGGAGAGAGGCTAGCATGGGGGTGATGTTGGCAGATCTCTGGGTTCCTGGTAGGACCCTGGCAGCCCTATTCTGCAGCCTGTGGAGAGAGGCTAGCATGGGGGTGATGTTGGCAGATCTCTGGGTTCCTGGTAGGACCCTGGCAGCCCTATTCTGCAGCCTGTGGAGAGAGGCTAGCATGGGGGTGGTGTTGGCAGATCTCTGGGTTGCTGTGAGGAACCTGGCAGCCCTATTCTGCAGCCTGTGGATGCTTGAGGGGAGACCACCAAGGAGAGCATTGCAGTAATCGAGTCGGAAGGTGACTAGGGAGTTGACCAGCCTCTCCAGATCAGGTTTAGAGAGAACAGGACTGAGTCGGAAGGTGACTAGGGAGTTGACCAGCCTCTCGAGATCAGGTTTAGAGAGAACAGGACTGAGTCGGTGATGTTTCTCAGGTTAAATAATGATTATTTATGTGGTCGGAGAAAGTCCAAATAGCCAGCTAGCTAGAGAGTCCAAATAGCCAGAAAGTCCACATAGCCAGCTAGCCAGAAAGTCCACATAGCCAGCTAGCCAGAAAGTCCACATAGCCAGCTAGCCAGAAAGTCCACATAGCCAGCTAGCTAGAGTCCAAATAGCCAGCTAGCTAGAAAGTCCACATAGCCAGCTAGCCAGAAAGTCCACATAGCCAGCTAGCTAGAAAGTCCACATAGCCAGCTAGCTAGAAAGTCCAAATAGCCAGCTAGCTAGAAAGTCCACATAGCCAGCTAGCTAGAAAGTCCACATAGCCAGCTAGCTAGAAAGTCCACATAGCCAGCTAGCTAGAGTCCAAATAGCCAGCTAGCTAGAAAGTCCAAATAGCCAGCTAGCCAGAAAGTCCAAATAGCCAGCTAGCTAGAAAGTCCAAATAGCCAGCTAGCTAGAACGTCCGAATAGCCAGCTAGCTAGCTAGCTATCAAGCCAGCTAGCTAGCTAGCTATCAAGGCAAACAAGTTGACTTTTCATCCCGCAAAATAATGTAAATGTTTTTTTTAAGTAACAATATGTCCAGTATTTACAGAGCTCTATGCCTATGCTACTTCAGTGCCATGGCAACTTCCAAGCCCATGTTAGGTAGGTAGGGGTCAGGTAGGTAGGTAGGGGTCAGGTAGGTAGGTAGGGGGTCAGCTAGGTAGGGGGTCAGCTAGGTAGGGGTCAGCTAGGTAGGGGTCAGCTAGGTAGGTAGGGGTCAGCTAGGTAGGTAGGGGTCAGCTAGGTAGGTAGGGGTCAGCTAGGTAGGTAGGGGTCAGGTAGGTAGGTAGGGGTCAGGTAGGTAGGTAGGGGTCAGCTAGGTAGGTAGGTAGGGGTCAGGTAGGTAGGTAGGGGTCAGCTAGGTAGGTAGGGGTCAGGTAGGTAGGTAGGGGTCAGCTAGGTAGGTAGGTAGGGGTCAGGTAGGTAGGTAGGGGTCAGGTAGGTAGGTAGGGGTCAGCTAGGTAGGGGTCAGCTAGGTAGGGGTCAGCTAGGTAGGGGGTCAGCTAGGTAGGGGTCAGGTAGGTAGGTAGGGGTCAGCTAGGTAGGTAGGGGTCAGCTAGGTAGGTAGGTAGGGGTCAGGTAGGTAGGTAGGGGTCAGGTAGGTAGGTAGGGGTCAGCTAGGTAGGGGTCAGCTAGGTAGGGGTCAGCTAGGTAGGGGGTCAGCTAGGTAGGTAGGGGTCAGGTAGGTAGGTAGGGGTCAGCTAGGTAGGTAGGGGTCAGCTAGGTAGGGGTCAGCTAGGTAGGGGTCAGCTAGGTAGGTAGGGGTCAGGTAGGTAGGTAGGGGTCAGGTAGGTAGGTAGGGGTCAGGTAGGTAGGTAGGGGGTCAGCTAGGTAGGGGTCAGCTAGGTAGGGGTCAGCTAGGTAGGTAGGGGTCAGCTAGGTAGGTAGGGGTCAGCTAGGTAGGTAGGGGTCAGCTAGGTAGGTAGGGGTCAGCTAGGTAGGTAGGGGTCAGCTAGGTAGGTAGGGGTCAGCTAGGTAGGGGTCAGCTAGGTAGGGGTCAGGTAGGTAGGTAGGGGTCAGGTAGGTAGGTGAGGGGTCAGCTAGGTAGGTAGGGGGTCAGCTAGGTAGGGGTCAGCTAGGTAGGGGTCAGGTAGGTAGGTAGGGGTCAGGTAGGTAGGTAGGGGTCAGCTAGGTAGGTAGGGGTCAGCTAGGTAGGGGTCAGCTAGGTAGGGGTCAGGTAGGTAGGTAGGGGTCAGCTAGGTAGGTAGGGGTCAGGTAGGTAGGTAGGGGTCAGGTAGGTAGGTAGGTAGGGGTCAGGTAGGTAGGTAGGTAGGGGGTCAGGTAGGTAGGTAGGTAGGGGTCAGCTAGGTAGGGGTCAGGTAGGTAGGGGTCAGGTAGGTAGCTAGGTAGGGGTCAGCTAGGTAGGGGTCAGCTAGGTAGGTAGGGGTCAGCTAGGTAGGTAGGGGTCAGCTAGGTAGGTAGGGGTCAGCTAGGTAGGTAGGGGGTCAGCTAGGTAGGTAGGGGGTCAGCTAGGTAGGTAGGGGTCAGGTAGGTAGGTAGGGGTCAGCTAGGTAGGGGTCAGCTAGGTAGGGGTCAGCTAGGTAGGTAGGGGTCAGCTAGGTAGGTAGGGGTCAGCTAGGTAGGTAGGGGTCAGGTAGGTAGGGGTCAGGTAGGTAGGGGTCAGCTAGGTAGGGGTCAGGTAGGTAGGTAGGGGTCAGGTAGGTAGGGGTCAGCTAGGTAGGGGTCAGCTAGGTAGGTAGGGGTCAGGTAGGTAGGGGTCAGCTAGGTAGGGGTCAGCTAGGTAGGGGTCAGCTAGGTAGGGGTCAGCTAGGTAGGTAGGGGGTCAGCTAGGTAGGGGGTCAGCTAGGTAGGTAGGGGTCAGGTAGGTAGGTAGGGGTCAGCTAGGTAGGTAGGGGTCAGGTAGGTAGGGGTCAGGTAGGTAGGTAGGGGTCAGCTAGGTAGGGGTCAGCTAGGTAGGGGGTCAGCTAGGTAGGTAGGGGTCAGGTAGGTAGGTAGGGGGTCAGCTAGGTAGGGGGTCAGCTAGGTAGGGGTCAGCTAGGTAGGGGGTCAGCTAGGTAGGTAGGGGTCAGGTAGGTAGGTAGGGGTCAGCTAGGTAGGGGTCAGCTAGGTAGGGGTCAGCTAGGTAGGGGGTCAGCTAGGTAGGTAGGGGTCAGGTAGGTAGGTAGGGGTCAGCTAGGTAGGGGTCAGCTAGGTAGGGGTCAGCTAGGTAGGGGTCAGCTAGGTAGGTAGGGGTCAGGTAGGTAGGTAGGGGTCAGCTAGGTAGGGGTCAGCTAGGTAGGGGTCAGCTAGGTAGGTAGGGGTTAGGGTTACCTTGTTGATGTCACTAGTAGAGAGCCCAGTTGTCTCCAGCAGGGTTCTGATTGGTTGGACACTCTTGTTGAACAGGGACGAACACAGCAGCTCAAAACGGGCCCTGAGAAAAAACACAAGAGCATGACTTTCCTGTGGCATTGTATGAAGAGGAGGATTGTGGTGGGTAAGAGAGCAGGGGCTTGTGGGTAGTGTAGTCACCTGGAGACGTTGCAGTCGAAGTCCATGCCGTCGTGTAGAGAGTCAACGAAGCAATTGGCAGAACCCAGCGTGGAGAGAGAATGTTTGGCCATGTCTGCTCCATTCATCAGCTTCAACATGGCCCGCGCACTACGACTAACATCCTGTTTAAACGACCTACAGACAGACACACAGCATTACAACCAGTGGACCAGATGTAGGAGACTAAGTTCCCTCATGTCACCCCGCTCACTACGACTAACATCCTGTTTAAACCACCTACAGACAGACACACAGCATTACAACCAGTGGATCAGATGTAGGAGACTAAGTTCCCTCATGTCACCCCGCGCACTACGACTAACATCCTGTTTAAACCACCTACAGACAGACACACAGCATTACAACCAGAGGATCAGATGTAGGAGACTAAGTTCCCTCATGTCACCCCGCTCCTCTGCACACTCCACTGGCTTCCAGTTGAAGCTCCCATCCACTATAAGACTATGGTGCTTATCTACAGAACAGCAAGAGGAACTGCCCCTCCCTATCTCCAGGCTATGCTCCAACCCTACACCCCAACCAGAGTCCCTATCTCCAGGCTATGCTCCAACCCTACACCCCAACCAGAGCACTCTGTTCTGCCACCTCTGGTCTCTTGGCCCTCCCACCCCTACTGGAGGGCAGCTCCCCTCAGCCCAGTCCCAGCTCTTCTCTGTCCTGGTACCCCAATGGGAGGGCAGCTCCCACTCAGCCCAGTCCAAGCTCTTCTCTGTCCTGGCACCCCAATGGGAGGGCAGCTCCCCCTCAGCCCAGTCCCAGCTCTTCTCTGTCCTGGCACCCCAATGGGAGGGCAGCTCCCCCTCAGCCCAGTCCAAGCTCTTCTCTGTCCTGGCACCCCAATGGGAGGGCAGCTCCCCCTCAGCCCAGTCCAAGCTCTTCTCTGTCCTGGCACCCCAATGGGAGGGCAGCTCCCCCTCAGCCCAGTCCCAGCTCTTCTCTGTCCTGGCACCCCAATGGGAGGGCAGCTCCCCCTCAGCCCAGTCCCAGCTCTTCTCTGTCCTGGCACCCCAATGGGAGGGCAGCTCCCCTCAGCCCAGTCCCAGCTCTTCTCTGCCCTGGCACCCCAATGGGAGGGCAGCTCCCCTCAGCCCAGTCCCAGCTCTTCTCTGTCCTGGTACCCCAATGGGAGGGCAGCTCCCCTCAGCCCAGTCCAAGCTCTTCTCTGTCCTGGCACCCCAATGGGAGGGCAGCTCCCCTCAGCCCAGTCCAAGCTCTTCTCTGTCCTGGTACCCCAATGGGAGGGCAGCTCCCCTCAGCCCAGTCCCAGCTCTTCTCTGTCCTGGCACCCCAATGGGAGGGCAGCTCCCCTCAGCCCAGTCCAAGCTCTTCTCTGTCCTGGTACCCCAATGGGAGGGCAGCTCCCCTCAGCCCAGTCCAACCTCTTCTCTGTCCTGGCACCCCAATAGTGGAAGCAGCTTTCCCCTGAAGCTAGGACAGCAGAGTCCATGCCCCTTTTTTCCTGCTAGAAATGCTCTGAATTTGACAGGCCGAGCTAACAGGCCGAGCTGACAGGCCGAGCTAACAGGCCGAGCTAACAGGCCGCGCTGACAGGCCGAGGTAACTGGCCGAGCTGACAGGCCGAGCTAACAGGCCGCGCTGACAGGCCGAGGTAACTGGCCGAGCTGACAGGGCGAGCTAACTGGCCGAGCTAACAGGCTGCCTAAAGGCGTCAGCATGCTTCAGTTCAGCTGGCTGAAATCGGCTAGCGAACCGAACGAGTGCGCTTGCATACTTCCTTAAAAAAACCTTCAATTGAAAAATGATTGAGACGCCGTAGCCAGTATACGCTTCCTCAATTCATTGACGTTTTTGCAGAGGATCTTAGTCACGCAACTAACTAAGATGTTTGGTGCCGTATTTCTCTATGAAATAATGTGCATGTAAACGAGTTGTCTCTCGTTGAATGACAACAAAGACTATTGAAGAATCCCTACTGTTGACCAATCACCGACGAAGGGCAGTAGACGTCGGCTCCGAACTTCGGCTTGCCTCTAGATTATTATTATTTTTTTGCCTGAGCAGCTGAAAAAACCCTCACCAAAGTCCAAAACGAACAAAAACGTCACATAATGTGGTCATAATATATGCATGAACTCTACCGAACTGTTTCAGCTGGGAAGCATGTGGACGCCTTTCCTGTACGTCATTCCCCAACACTCCATGAAAGTATGAAAACAGGAAGTGAACATATCCAAGTGTTCACTTGTCAGAAAATGTCCAAAATAAAAACTAAACCTCATTCTTCCTGGGGGTGTATATCAACAGATTTTTACATGATTTCATGTTGATAAAACGCTGTCAGTTCCACTTGGACTCTGCAGCCAGGTGTGTGTGTGTGTTACCGTTTGAACTCTGCAGCCAGGTGTGTGTGTGTGTTACCGTTTGAACTCTGCAGCCAGGTGTGTGTGTGTGTTACCGTTTGAACTCTGCAGCCAGGTGTGTGTGTGTGTGTGTGTGTGTTACGGTTTGAACTCTGCAGCCTGGTGTGTGTGTGTTACCGTTTGAACTCTGCAGCCAGGTGCTGGGCCAGGGCGATAGTGAAGCTCTCTCCTCCGATGCTGTGGTCTGTATGTGTGTTCAGAACCCGGAACATTCCACCGTTCACTTGCAGCACCGTCACACTCAGAGACGTCCCACCTAGTTTATACACCAGGACATGGCTATACACACACAATGACCAGTTATACACCAGGACATGACTACACACACACAATGACCAGTTATACACCAGGACATGACCAGTTTATACACCAGGACATGACCAGTTTATACACCAGGACATGACCAGTTTATACACCAGGACATGACCAGTTTATACACCAGGACATGACCAGTTTATACACCAGGACATGACCAGTTTATACACCAGGACATGACCAGTTTATACACCAGGACATGACCAGTTTATACACCAGGGCATGACCAGTTTATACACCAGGACATGACCAGTTTATACACCAGGACATGACCAGTTTATACACCAGGGCATGACCAGTTATACACCAGGGCATGACCAGTTTATACACCAGGACATGACCAGTTTATACACCAGGACATGACCAGTTTATACACCAGGACATGACCAGTTTATACACCAGGACATGACCAGTTTATACACCAGGGCATGACCAGTTTATACACCAGGGCATGACCAGTTTATACACCAGGGCATGACCAGTTTATACACCAGGACATGACCAGTTTATACACCAGGACATGACCAGTTTATACACCAGGACAGGACCAGTTTATACACCAGGGCATGACCAGTTTATACACCAGGGCATGACCAGTTTATACACCAGGGCATGACCAGTTTATACACCAGGACATGACCAGTTTATACACCAGGACATGACCAGTTTATACACCAGGACATGACCAGTTTATACACCAGGACATGACCAGTTTATACACCAGGACATGACCAGTTTATACACCAGGACATGACCAGTTTATACACCAGGACATGACCAGTTTATACACCAGGACATGGCTACACACACAATGACCAGTTATACACCAGGACATGACTACACACACAATGACCAGTTATACACCAGGACATGACCAGTTTATACACCAGGGCATGACCAGTTTATACACCAGGACATGACCAGTTTATACACCAGGACATGACCAGTTTATACACCAGGACATGACCAGTTTATACACCAGGACATGACCAGTTTATACACCAGGACATGACCAGTTTATACACCAGGGCATGACCAGTTATACACCAGGACATGACCAGTTTATACACCAGGACATGACCAGTTTATACACCAGGACATGACCAGTTATACACCAGGACATGGCTACACACACAATGACCAGTTATACACCAGGGCATGACCAGTTTATACACCAGGACATGACCAGTTTATACACCAGGACATGGCTACACACACAATGACCAGTTTATACACCAGGACATGACCAGTTTATACACCAGGACATGACCAGTTTATACACCAGGGCATGACCAGTTTATACACCAGGACATGACCAGTTTATACACCAGGACATGACCAGTTTATACACCAGGACATGGCTACACACACAATGACCAGTTTATACACCAGGACATGACCAGTTTATACACCAGGACATGACCAGTTTATACACCAGGGCATGACCAGTTTATACACCAGGACATGACCAGTTTATACACCAGGACATGACCAGTTTATACACCAGGACATGACCAGTTTATACACCAGGGCATGACCAGTTTATACACCAGGACATGACCAGTTTATACACCAGGACATGACCAGTTTATACACCAGGACATGACCAGTTTATACACCAGGACATGACCAGTTTATACACCAGGACATGACCAGTTTATACACCAGGACATGACCAGTTTATACACCAGGACATGACCAGTTATACACCAGGACATGACCAGTTATACACCAGGACATGACCAGTTTATACACCAGGACATGACCAGTTTATACACCAGGACATGACCAGTTTATACACCAGGACATGACCAGTTTATACACCAGGACATGACCAGTTTATACACCAGGACATGACCAGTTTATACACCAGGACATGACCAGTTTATACACCAGGACATGACCAGTTATACACCAGGACATGACCAGTTATACACCAGGACATGACCAGTTTATACACCAGGACAGGACCAGTTTATACACCAGGACATGACCAGTTTATACACCAGGACATGGCTACACACACAATGACCAGTTTATACACCAGGGCATGACCAGTTTATACACCAGGGCATGACCAGTTTATACACCAGGGCATGACCAGTTTATACACCAGGACATGACCAGTTTATACACCAGGACATGACCAGTTTATACACCAGGACAGGACCAGTATATACACCAGGACATGACCAGTTTATACACCAGGACATGGCTACACACACAATGACCAGTTTATACACCAGGGCATGACCAGTTTATACACCAGGGCATGACCAGTTTATACACCAGGACATGACCAGTTTATACACCAGGACATGACCAGTTTATACACCAGGACATGACCAGTTTATACACCAGGACATGACCAGTTTATACACCAGGACATGACCCGTTTATACACCAGGACATGACCAGTTTATACACCAGGACATGACCAGTTTATACACCAGGACATGACCAGTTTATACACCAGGACATGACCAGTTTATACACCAGGACATGACCAGTTTATACACCAGGACATGACCAGTTTATACACCAGGACATGACCAGTTATACACCAGGGCATGACCAGTTTATACACCAGGGCATGACCAGTTTATACACCAGGACATGACCAGTTTATACACCTGGGCATGACCAGTTTATACACCAGGACATGACCAGTTTATACACCAGGGCATGACCAGTTTATACACCAGGACATGGCTACACACACAATGACCAGTTTATACACCAGGGCATGACCAGTTTATACACCAGGGCATGACCAGTTTATACACCAGGACATGACCAGTTTATACACCTGGGCATGACCAGTTTATACACCAGGACATGACCAGTTTATACACCAGGACAGGACCCGGTTATACACCAGGGCATGACCAGTTTATACACCAGGACAGGACCCGGTTATACACCAGGACATGACCAGTTTATACACCAGGACATGGCTACACACACAATGACCAGTTTATACACCAGGACATGACCAGTTTATACACCAGGGCATGACCAGTTTATACACCAGGACATGACCAGTTTATACACCAGGACATGACCAGTTTATACACCAGGACATGACCAGTTTATACACCAGGACATGACCAGTTTATACACCAGGACATGACCAGTTTATACACCAGGACATGGCTACACACACAATGACCAGTTATACACCAGGACATGACCAGTTTATACACCAGGACATGACCAGTTTATACACCAGGACAGGACCAGTTTATACACCAGGACATGACCAGTTTATACACCAGGACATGACCAGTTTATACACCAGGACAGGACCAGTTTATACACCAGGGCAGGACCAGTTTATACACCAGGGCAGGACCAGTTTATACACCAGGGCAGGACCAGTTTATACACCAGGGCATGACCAGTTTATACACCAGGACATGACCAGTTTATACACCAGGACATGACCAGTTTATACACCAGGACATGACCAGTTTATACACCAGGACATGACCAGTTTATACACCAGGACATGACCAGTTTATACACCAGGACATGACCAGTTTATACACCAGGGCATGACCAGTTTATACACCAGGGCATGACCAGTTTATACACCAGGACATGACCAGTTTATACACCAGGACATGACCAGTTTATACACCAGGACATGACCAGTTTATACACCAGGACATGACCAGTTTATACACCAGGACATGACCAGTTTATACACCAGGACATGACCAGTTTATACACCAGGACATGACCAGTTTATACACCAGGACATGACCAGTTTATACACCAGGACATGACCAGTTTATACACCAGGACATTACCAGTTTATACACCAGGGCATGACCAGTTTATACACCAGGACATGACCAGTTTATACACCAGGACATGACCAGTTTATACACCAGGGCATGACCAGTTTAAACACCAGGGCATGACCAGTTTATACACCAGGGCATGACCAGTTTATACACCAGGGCATGACCAGTTTATACACCAGGGCATGACCAGTTTATACACCAGGGCATGACCAGTTTATACACCAGGACATGGCTACACACACAATGACCAGTTTATACACCAGGGCATGACCAGTTTATACACCAGGGCATGACCAGTTTATACACCAGGACATGGCTACACACACAATGACCAGTTTATACACCAGGACATGACCAGTTTATACACCAGGACATGACCCGTTTATACACCAGGACATGACCAGTTTATACACCAGGGCATGACCAGTTTATACACCAGGACATGACCCGTTTATACACCAGGACATGACCCGTTTATACACCAGGACATGACCCGTTTATACACCAGGACATGACCAGTTTATACACCAGGACATGACCAGTTATACACCAGGACAGGACCAGTTTATACACCAGGACAGGACCAGTTTATACACCAGGGCAGGACCAGTTTATACACCAGGGCAGGACCAGTTTATACACCAGGGCATGACCAGTTTATACACCAGGACATGACCAGTTTATACACCAGGACATGACCAGTTTATACACCAGGACATGACCAGTTTATACACCAGGACATGACCAGTTTATACACCAGGACATGACCAGTTTATACACCAGGACATGACCAGTTTATACACCAGGACATGACCAGTTTATACACCAGGACATGACCAGTTTATACACCAGGACATGACCAGTTTATACACCAGGACATGACCAGTTTATACACCAGAAGGAGTAGTGGGTACCTCTTCCCAGATGGACAGTCCTGTCCGATGCCGTATGCCAGTAAAGCAGCTGCTGGCTCGTGGATCAGCCTCAACACCCGGAACCCTGCCGCCTCCGCAGCCTCCCTCAACGCCACCTTCTGAGCATGTGCGAACTCGAAGGGGACAGTGATGACAGCCTCCGTGACATCAGCACCCAAGGCCGACTGAGCCGTCTCTATGGAAACAACAATAGATGGGAGGTCCAATCCCAGGTGGACCTCTAGTACTACACCCTCCCCCTGGACATCTGACAGCTTTCACAGGTGGAAGCAGTTGGGAACGGAGGAGGAGATGGAGTAGAGGGGGAACGGAGGAGGAGATGGAGTAGAGGGGATGCAGGGGGGAACGGAGGAGGAGATGGAGTAGAGGGGATGCAGGGGGGACGGAGGAGGAGATGGAGTAGAGGGGATGCAGGGGGGAACGGAGGAGGAGATGGAGTAGAGGGGATGCAGGGGGGAACGGAGGAGGAGATGGAGTAGAGGGGATGCAGGGGAACGGAGGAGGAGATGGAGTAGAGGGGATGCAGGGGGGAACAGAGGAGGAGATGGAGTAGAGGGGATGCAGGGGGGAACGGAGGAGGAGATGGAGTAGAGGGGGAACGGAGGAGGAGATGGAGTAGAGGGGATGCAGGGGGAACGGAGGAGGAGATGGAGTAGAGGGGATACAGGGGGGAAACGGAGGAGGAGATGGAGTAGAGGGGATGCAGGGGGAACGGAGGAGGAGATGGAGTAGAGGGGGAACGGAGGAGGAGATGGAGTAGAGGGGATGCAGGGGGAAACGGAGGAGGAGATGGAGTAGAGGGGATACAGGGGGAACGGAGGAGGAGATGGAGTAGAGGGGATGCAGGGGGAACGGAGGAGGAGATGGAGTAGAGGGGGAACGGAGGAGGAGATGGAGTAGAGGGGATGCAGGGGGGAACAGAGGAGGAGATGGAGTAGAGGGGATGCAGGGGGAACGGAGGAGGAGATGGAGTAGAGGGGATGGAGGGAGGAACGGAGGAGGAGATGGAGTAGAGGGGGAACGGAGGAGAGATGGAGTAGAGGGGGAACGGAGGAGGAGATGGAGTAGAGGGGATGCAGGGGGGAACAGAGGAGGAGATGGAGTAGAGGGGATGCAGGGGGGAACGGAGGAGGAGATGGAGTAGAGGGGATGGAGGGAGGAACGGAGGAGGAGATGGAGTAGAGGGGGAACGGAGGAGGAGATGGAGTAGAGGGGGAACGGAGGAGGAGATGGAGTAGAGGGGATGCAGGGGGGAACGGAGGAGGAGATGGAGTAGAGGGGATGCAGGGGGGGACGGAGGGAGGAGATGGAGTAGAGGGGATGCAGGGGGAACGGAGGAGGAGATGGAGTAGAGGGGATGCAGGGGGGACGGAGGAGGAGATGGAGTAGAGGGGATGCAGGGGGAACGGAGGAGGAGATGGAGTAGAGGGGATGCAGGGGGAACGGAGGAGGAGATGGAGTAGAGGGGATGCAGGGGGAACGGAGGAGGAGATGGAGTAGAGGGGATGCAGGGGGACGGAGGAGGAGATGGAGTAGAGGGGATGCAGGGGGGAAACGGAGGAGGAGATGGAGTAGAGGGGATGCAGGGGGACGGAGGAGGAGATGGAGTAGAGGGGATGCAGGGGGAACGGAGGAGGAGATGGAGTAGAGGGGATGCAGGGGGGGAGATGGAGTAGAGGGGATGCAGGGGGGAACGGAGGAGGAGATGGAGTAGAGGGGATGCAGGGGGGAACGGAGGAGGAGATGGAGTAGAGGGGATGCAGGGGGAACGGAGGAGGAGATGGAGTAGAGGGGATGCAGGGGGAACGGAGGAGGAGATGGAGTAGAGGGGATGCAGGGGGGAACGGAGGAGGAGATGGAGTAGAGGGGGGATGCAGGGGGGGAACGGAGGAGGAGATGGAGTAGAGGGGATGCAGGGGGGAACGGGGGAGGAGATGGGAGTAGAGGGGATGCAGGGGGAACGGAGGGAGGAGATGGAGTAGAGGGGATGCAGGGGGAACGGAGGAGGAGATGGAGTAGAGGGGATGCAGGGGGGAACGGAGGAGGAGATGGAGTAGAGGGGATGCAGGGGGGAACGGAGGAGGAGATGGAGTAGAGGGGATGCAGGGGGAACGGAGGAGGAGATGGAGTAGAGGGGGAACGGAGGAGGAGATGGAGTAGAGGGGATGCAGGGGGAACGGAGGAGGAGATGGAGTAGAGGGGATGCAGGGGGAACGGAGGAGGAGATGGAGTAGAGGGGATGCAGGGGGGGAACGGAGGAGGAGATGGAGTAGAGGGGATGCAGGGGGAACGGAGGAGGAGATGGAGTAGAGGGGATGCAGGGGGGACGGAGGAGGGAGATGGAGTAGAGGGGATGCAGGGGGGGGAACGGAGGAGGAGATGGAGTAGAGGGGATGCAGGGGGGGACGGAGGAGGAGAGTCTAGGTGGAAGCAGTTGGAGAATAGTTGTAACTTTCCCTCTGATAAACTAGGTGGAAGTTTCACCATATTGCTTAGACCCATTCAATCATCTCAGTTCTCCACAAGTGCATAGGGCATAGGGGTGGATTTGGGATTGGGCTGGGGACAGAGATGGGAGGAGGCGGGATAGAGATGGGAGGGGGCGGGACAGAGATGGGATTGGGCTGGGGACAGAGATGGGAGGAGGCGGGATAGAGATGGGAGGAGGCGGGACAGAGATGGGATGGGGCGAGACAGAGATGGGAGGGGGCGAGACAGAGATGGGAGGGGCGGGACAGAGATGGGAGGGGGCGGGACAGAGATGGGAGGAGGCGGGACAGAGATGGGATGGGGCGAGACAGAGATGGGAGGGGGCGAGACAGAGATGGGAGGGGGCGGGACAGAGATGGGAGGGGGCGGGACAGAGATGGGAGGGGGCGGGACAGAGATGGGAGGGGGCGGGACAGAGATGGGAGGAGGCGGGACAGAGATGGGAGGAGGCGGGACAGAGATGGGATGGGGCGAGACAGAGATGGGAGGGGCGGGACAGAGATGGGAGGGGGCGGGACAGAGATGGGATGGGGCGAGACAGAGATGGGAGGGGGCGGGACAGAGATGGGAGGGGGCGGGACAGAGATGGGAGGGGGCGGGACAGAGATGGGAGGGGGCGGGATAGAGATGGGAGGGGGGCGGGACAGAGATGGGAGGGGGCGGGATAGAGATGGGAGGGGGCGGGACAGAAATGGGAGGGGGCGGGACAGAGATGGGAGGGCGGGACAGAGATGGGAGGGGGCGGGACAGAGATGGGAGGGGGCGGGACAGAGATTGGGCTGGTGTATATGTTCTAACCTTTCATCTTGTGTAGGATGAGTTTGGCGACATCTTGAGGAGCCACCTGTCTGGTCATCTCTCCGGTCATCTCATACACTGGCTTCTCTCCCTTGTTGACCAACTGACACACATCATCATCATCATCATCTTCTCTATTACACAATATCACTGATAACTTAGTGTTAGGTAGTCTGGAATAGAGACATGTCTACCAGGTACATCACTATAACTTGTGTTAGGTAGTCTGGTGTTACAGGTACATCACTGATAACTTAGTGTTAGTAGTCTGGAATAGAGAATTTCCAGGTCACCCCTGATAACTTAGTGTTAGGTAGTCTGGAATAGAGACTGTCTCCGTACTTTTTTTTAGTCTGGATAGAGACTGTCTACCAGGTACATCACTGATAACTTAGTGTTAGGTAGTCTGGAATAGAGACATGTCTACAGATCCTTATTAGTTTAGGTAGTCTGGAATAGAGACATGTCTACCTCCCTGATACTTAGTGTTAGGTAGTTGGAATAGAGACATGTCTACCAGTACATCCTGTGTAGTCTGATAACATTCTACCAGGTACATCACTGAGGGAGGCTAATAGGGTGTAGATGGTTGTACTCACAGGACATTTACTCTCAGCTCTGTGTGTCTGAACCTCAGGATCCTCAAAGCTGCCAACAGGAAGAGGAAAAAGGAGAGAAGCAACAATGTGAGTTGAGTTCACTCTCCCTAGAACATCACCAACTAACCCAACAATGTGAGTTGAGTTCACTCTCCCTAGAACATCACCAACTAACCCAACAATGTGAGTTGAGTTCACTCTCCCTAGAACATCACCAACTAACCCAACAATGTGAGTTGAGTTCACTCTCCCTAGAACATCACCAACTAACCCAACAATGCGAGTTGAGTTCACTCTCCCTAGAACGTTACCAACTAACCCAACAATGTGAGTTGAGTTCACTCTCCCTAGAACATTACCAACTAACCCAACAATGTGAGTTGAGTTCACTCTCCCTAGAACGTTACCAACTAACCCAACAATGCGAGTTGAGTTCACTCTCCCTAGAACGTTACCAACTAACCCAACAATGTGAGTTGAGTTCCCTCTCCCTAGAACGTTACCAACTAACCCAACAATGTGAGTTGAGTTCACTCTCCCTAGAACGTTACCAACTAACCCAACAATGCGAGTTGAGTTCACTCTCCCTAGAACGTTACCAACTAACCCAACAATGTGAGTTGAGTTCACTCTCCCTAGAACGTTACCAACTAACCCAACAATGTGAGTTGAGTTCCCTCTCCCTAGAACATTACCAACTAACCCAACAATGTGAGTTGAGTTCCCTCTCCCTAGAACGTTACCAACTAACCCAACAATGTGAGTTGAGTTCCCTCTCCCTAGAACGTTACCAACTAACCCAACAATGTGAGTTGAGTTCCTCTCCCTAGAACGTTACCAACTAACCCAACAATGTGAGTTGAGTTCCCTCTCCCTAGAACGTTACCAACTAACCCAACAATGTGAGTTGAGTTCACTCTCCCTAGAACGTTACCAACTAACCCAACAATGTGAGTTGAGTTCCTCTCCCTAGAACGTTACCAACTAACCCAACAATGTGAGTTGAGTTCACTCTCCCTAGAACGTTACCAACTAACCCAACAATGCGAGTTGAGTTCACTCTCCCTAGAACGTTACCAACTAACCCAACAATGTGAGTTGAGTTCACTCTCCCTAGAACGTTACCAACTAACCCAACAATGTGAGTTGAGTTCCCTCTCCCTAGAACATTACCAACTAACCCAACAATGTGAGTTGAGTTCCCTCTCCCTAGAACGTTACCAACTAACCCAACAATGTGAGTTGAGTTCCCTCTCCTAGAACGTTACCAACTAACCCAACAATGTGAGTTGAGTTCCCTCTCCCTAGAACGTTACCAACTAACCCAACAATGTGAGTTGAGTTCCCTCTCCCTAGAACGTTACCAACTAACCCAACAATGTGAGTTGAGTTCACTCTCCCTAGAACGTTACCAACTAACCCAACAATGTGAGTTGAGTTCCCTCTCCCTAGAACGTTACCAACTAAGAACACAGACACTCACCTCCTCCCCAGCACCTGTTTGACTTTAACCACAGTGTTGGCTGCATTACGGACTCGACCCTGCTTAGCTGCAATCCCTACTATCTGCAGGGCAGAGACAGAGACAGAGAGACGGAGATGAGGACAGAGGGAGCGAACAGGGAGGTGGAGGGGGGGTTACAGAGTGAGATGACAGAGGGATGGAGGGAGGACAGAGGGAGATGACAGAGGGATGGAGGGAGGACAGAGGGAGATGACAGAGGGAGGACAGGTGATCATGATAAGAGATATGATCCTACATCCCCTGTACGCCACCGCCCTAATAATGCCCTGTACGCCGCCACCCTAATAATGCCCTGTACGCCACCACCCCCCTAATAATGCCCTGTACGCCGCCGCCACCCTAATAATGCCCTGTACGCCGCCACCCTAATAATGCCCTGTACGCCGCCACCCTAATAATGCCCTGTACGCCACCACCACCCTAATAATGCCCTGTACGCCACCACCACCCTAATAATGCCCTGTACGCCACCACCACCCTAATAATGCCCTGTACGCCACCACCCCCCTAATAATGCCCTGTACGCCGCCGCCACCCTAATAATGCCCTGTACGCCACCACCCTAATAATGCCCTGTACGCCGCCACCACCCTAATAATGCCCTGTACGCCGCCACCACCCTAATAATGCCCTGTACGCCGCCACCACCCTAATAATGCCCTGTACGCCGCCACCCTAATAATGCCCTGTACGCCACCGCCCTAATAATGCCCTGTACGCCGCCACCCTAATAATGCCCTGTACGCCGCCACCCTAATAATGCCCTGTACGCCGCCACCCTAATAATGCCCTGTACGCCACCACCCTAATAATGCCCTGTACGCCACCACCCTAATAATGCCCTGTACGCCGCCACCCTAATAATGCCCTGTACGCCACCGCCCTAATAATGCCCTGTACGCCGCCACCCTAATAATGCCCTGTACGCCGCCACCCTAATAATGCCCTGTACGCCACCGCCCTAATAATGCCCTGTACGCCACCGCCCTAATAATGCCCTGTACGCCGCCACCCTAATAATGCCCTGTACGCCACCGCCACCCTAATAATGCCCTGTACGCCACCGCCACCCTAATAATGCCCTGTACGCCGCCACCCTAATAATGCCCTGTACGCCGCCACCCTAATAATGCCCTGTACGCCGCCACCCTAATAATGCCCTGTACGCCACCGCCCTAATAATGCCCTGTACGCCACCACCCTAATAATGCCCTGTACGCCACCACCACCCTAATAATGCCCTGTACGCCGCCACCCTAATAATGCCCTGTACGCCGCCACCCTAATAATGCCCTGTACGCCACCGCCCTAATAATGCCCTGTACGCCACCACCCTAATAATGCCCTGTACGCCACCACCACCCTAATAATGCCCTGTACGCCGCCACCCTAATAATGCCCTGTACGCCACCGCCCTAATAATGCCCTGTACGCCGCCACCCTAATAATGCCCTGTACGCCACCGCCACCCTAATAATGCCCTGTACGCCACCGCCACCCTAATAATGCCCTGTACGCCACCGCCCTAATAATGCCCTGTACGCCACCCTAATAATGCCCTGTACGCCACCACCCTAATAATGCCCTGTACGCCCGCCACCCTAATAATGCCCTGTACGCCACCCTAATAATGCCCTGTACGCCGCCACCCTAATAATGCCCTGTACGCCACCGCCTAATAATGCCCTGTACGCCACCACCCTAATAATGCCCTGTACGCCACCACCACCCTAATAATGCCCTGTACGCCGCCACCCTAATAATGCCCTGTACGCCGCCACCCTAATAATGCCCTGTACGCCGCCACCCTAATAATGCCCTGTACGCCGCCGCCACCCTAATAATGCCCTGTACGCCGCCACCCTAATAATGCCCTGTACGCCACCACCACCCTAATAATGCCCTGTACGCCACCACCACCCTAATAATGCCCTGTACGCCGCCACCCTAATAATGCCCTGTACGCCGCCACCCTAATAATGCCCTGTACGCCACCACCCTAATAATGCCCTGTACGCCGCCACCCTAATAATGCCCTGTACGCCACCACCCTAATAATGCCCTGTACGCCGCCACCCTAATAATGCCCTGTACGCCACCGCCCTAATAATGCCCTGTACGCCACCGCCCTAATAATGCCCTGTACGCCACCACCCCCCTAATAATGCCCTGTACGCCACCACCCTAATAATGCCCTGTACGCCACCACCACCCTAATAATGCCCTGTACGCCGCCACCCTAATAATGCCCTGTACGCCACCGCCCTAATAATGCCCTGTACGCCACCACCCCCCTAATAATGCCCTGTACGCCACCACCCTAATAATGCCCTGTACGCCACCACCACCCTAATAATGCCCTGTACGCCACCCCCCTAATAATGCCCTGTACGCCACCACCACCCTAATAATGCCCTGTCCGCCGCCACCCTAATAATGCCCTGTACGCCACCACCCTAATAATGCCCTGTACGCCACCACCCCCCTAATAATGCCCTGTACGCCACCACCCTAATAATGCCCTGTACGCCACCACCACCCCTAATAATGCCCTGTACGCCGCCACCCTAATAATGCCCTGTACGCCGCCACCCTAATAATGCCTCTACGCCACCACCCCCCTAATAATGCCCTGTACGCCACCACCCCCCTAATAATGCCCTGTACGCCACCACCCTAATAATGCCCTGTACGCCACCACCACCCTAATAATGCCCTGTACGCCGCCACCCTAATAATGCCCTGTACGCCACCACCCTAATAATGCCCTGTACGCCACCACCCTAATAATGCCCTGTACGCCACCACCCTAATAATGCCCTGTACGCCACCACCCTAATAATGCCCTGTACGCCGCCACCCTAATAATGCCCTGTACGCCACCACCCTAATAATGCCCTGTACGCCGCCACCCTAATAATGCCCTGTACGCCGCCACCCTAATAATGCCCTGTACGCCGCCACCCTAATAATGCCCTGCACGCCGCCACCCTAATAATGCCCTGTACGCCGCCACCACCCTAATAATGCCCTGTACGCCGCCACCACCCTAATAATGCCCTGTACGCCGCCGCCACCCTAATAATGCCCTGTACGCCACCACCCTAATAATGCCCTGTACGTCACCACCCTAATAATGCCCTGTACGCCACCACCCTAATAATGCCCTGTACGCCGCCACCCTAATAATGCCCTGTACGCCACCACCCTAATAATGCCCTGTACGCCACCACCCTAATAATTCCCTGTACGCCGCCACCCTAATAATGCCCTGTACGCCGCCACCACCCTAATAATGCCCTGTACGCCACCACCCTAATAATGCCCTGTACGCCACCACCCTAATAATGCCCTGTACGCCGCCACCCTAATAATGCCCTGTACGCCACCACCCTAATAATGCCCTGTACGCCGCCACCCTAATAATGCCCTGTACGCCGCACCCAATAATGCCCTGTACGCCACCGCCCTAATAATGCCCTGTCACGCCGCCACCCTAATAATGCCCTGTACGCCACCGCCACCCTAATAATGCCCTGTACGCCACCGCCACCCTAATAATGCCCTGTACGCCACCGCCCTAATAATGCCCTGTACGCCGCCACCCTAATAATGCCCTGTACGCCACCACCCTAATAATGCCCTGTACGCCGCCACCCTAATAATGCCCTGTACGCCACCACCCTAATAATGCCCTGTACGCCGCCACCCTAATAATGCCCTGTACGCCACCGCCCTAATAATGCCCTGTACGCCACCACCCTAATAATGCCCTGTACGCCACCACCACCCTAATAATGCCCTGTACGCCGCCACCCTAATAATGCCCTGTACGCCGCCACCCCTAATAATGCCCTGTACGCCGCCACCCTAATAATGCCCTGTACGCCGCCGCCCACCCTAATAATGCCCTGTACGCCGCCGCCACCCTAATAATGCCCTGTACGCCACCACCCTAATAATGCCCTGTACGCCACCACCACCCTAATAATGCCCTGTACGCCACCACCCTAATAATGCCCTGTACGCCACCACCACCCTAATAATGCCCTGTACGCCGCCACCCTAATAATGCCCTGTACGCCACCACCCCCCTAATAATGCCCTGTACGCCACCACCCTAATAATGCCCTGTACGCCACCACCACCCTAATAATGCCCTGTACGCCACCCCCCTAATAATGCCCTGTACGCCACCACCACCCTAATAATGCCCTGTACGCCGCCACCCTAATAATGCCCTGTACGCCGCCACCCTAATAATGCCCTGTACGCCACCACCCTAATAATGCCCTGTACGCCACCACCCCCCTAATAATGCCCTGTACGCCACCACCCTAATAATGCCCTGTACGCCACCACCACCCTAATAATGCCCTGTACGCCACCACCCTAATAATGCCCTGTACGCCGCCACCCTAATAATGCCCTGTACGCCACCACCCCCTAATAATGCCCTGTACGCCACCACCCCCCTAATAATGCCCTGTACGCCACCACCCCCCTAATAATGCCCTGTACGCCACCACCACCCTAATAATGCCCTGTACGCCGCCACCCTAATAATGCCCTGTACGCCACCACCCTAATAATGCCCTGTACGCCACCACCCTAATAATGCCCTGTACGCCACCACCCTAATAATGCCCTGTACGCCACCACCCTAATAATGCCCTGTACGCCGCCACCCTAATAATGCCCTGCACGCCACCACCCTAATAATGCCCTGTACGCCGCCACCCTAATAATGCCCTGTACGCCGCCACCCTAATAATGCCCTGTACGCCGCCACCCTATCCTCGCCTAATAATGCCCTGTCGCGCCACCACCCTAATAATGCCCTGTACGCCCCCACCACCCTAATGCCCTGTACGCCGCCGCCACCCTAATAATGCCCTGTACGCCACCACCCTAATAATGCCCTGTACGCCACCACCCTAATAATGCCCTGTACGCCACCACCCTAATAATGCCCTGTACGCCGCCACCCTAATAATGCCCTGTACGCCACCACCCTAATAATGCCCTGTACGCCACCACCCTAATAATTCCCTGTACGCCGCCACCCTAATAATGCCCTGTACGCCGCCACCACCCTAATAATGCCCTGTACGCCGCCACCCTAATAATGCCCTGTACGCCACCACCACCCTAATAATGCCCTGTGCGCCACCACCTAATAATGCCCTGTACGCCGCCACCCTAATAATGCCCTGTACGCCACCACCACCCTAATAATGCCCTGTACGCCGCCACCCTAATAATGCCCTGTACGCCACCACCCTAATAATGCCCTGTACGCCACCACCCTAATAATGCCCTGTACGCCGCCACCCTAATAATGCCCTGTACGCCACCACCACCCTAATAATGCCCTGTACGCCACCACCCTAATAATGCCCTGTACGCCGCCACCCTAATAATGCCCTGTACGCCACCACCACCCTAATAATGCCCTGTACGCCGCCACCCTAATAATGCCCTGTACCGCCACCACCTAATCCCAATGCCCTGTACGCCGCCACCACCCTAATAATGCCCTGTACGCCGCCACCACCCTAATAATGCCCCTGTACGCCGCCACCACCCTAATAATGCCCTGTACGCCGCCACCACCCTAATAATGCCCTGTACGCTCGCCACCACCCTAATAATGCCCTGTACGCCGCCACCCTAATAATGCCCTGTACGCCGCCACCCTAATAATGCCCTGTACGCCGCACCACCCTAATAATGCCCTGTAACGCCACCACCAACCTAATAATGCCCTGTACGCCACCACCCTAATAATGCCCTGTACGCCACCACCCTAATAATGCCCTGTACGCCACCACCCTAATAATGCCCTGTACGCCACCACCCTAATAATGCCCTGTACGCCACCACCCTAATAATGCCCTGTACGCCACCACCCTAATAATGCCCTGTACGCCACCACCCTAATAATGCCCTGTACGCCGCCACCCTAATAATGCCCTGTACGCCGCCACCCTAATAATGCCCTGTACGCCGCCGCCACCCTAATAATGCCCTGTACGCCGCCGCCACCCTAATAATGCCCTGTACGCCGCCGCCACCCTAATAATGCCCTGTACGCCGCCACCACCCTAATAATGAACTGTACGCCACCACCACCCTAATAATGCCCTGTACGCCACCACCACCCTAATAATGCCCTGTACGCCACCACCACCCTAATAATGCCCTGTACGCCACCACCACCCTAATAATGCCCTGTACGCCACCACCACCCTAATAATGCCCTGTACGCCACCACCACCTAATAATGCCCTGTACGCCGCCGCACCACCCTAATAATGCCCTGTACGCCGCCACCACCCTAATAATGCCCTGTACGCCACCACCCTAATAATGCCCTGTACGCCACCACCCTAATAATACCCTGTACGCCACCACCCTAATAATGCCCGGTACGCCGCCACCCTAATAATGCCCTGTACGCCACCACCCTAATAATGCCCTGTACGCCACCACCCTAATAATTCCCTGTACGCCGCCACCCTAATAATGCCCTGTACGCCGCCACCACCCTAATAATGCCCTGTACGCCGCCACCCTAATAATGCCCTGTACGCCACCACCACCCTAATAATGCCCTGTACGCCGCCACCCTAATAATGCCCTGTACGCCACCACCCTAATAATGCCCTGTACGCCGCCACCCTAATAATGCCCTGTACGCCACCACCCTAATAATGCCCTGTACGCCGCCACCCTAATAATGCCCTGCACGCCACCACCCTAATAATGCCCTGCACGCCACCACCCTAATAATGCCCTGTACGCCGCCACCACCCTAATAATGCCCTGTACGCCGCCCACCACCACCTAATAATGCCCTGTACGCCGCCACCACCCTAATAATGCCCTGTACGCCGCCACCACCTAATAATGCCCTGTACGCCGCCGCCACCCTAATAATGCCCTGTACGCCGCCACCCTAATAATGCCCTGTACGCGCCACCCTAATAATGCCCTGTACGCACCCCCCTAATAATGCCCTGTACGCCACCCTAATAATGCCCTGTACGCCGCCACCCTAATAATGCCCTGTACGCCGCCACCCTAATAATGCCCTGTACGCCGCCACCCTAATAATGCCCTGTACGCCGCCACCCTAATAATGCCCTGTACGCGCCACCCTAATAATGCCCTGTACGCCACCACCCTAATAATGCCCTGTACGCCACCACCCCTAATAATGCCCTGTACGCCACCACCCTAATAATGCCCTGTACGCGACCACCCTAATAATGCCCTGTACGCCACCACCCTAATGCCCTGTACGCCGCCACCCTAATAATGCCCTGTACGCCACCGCCCTAATAATGCCCTGTATGCCAACGCCCTAATAATGCCCTGTACGCCACCGCCCTAATAATGCCCTGTACGCCACCGCCCTAATAATGCCCTGTACGCCACCGCCCTAATAATGCCCTGTACGCCACCACCCTAATAATGCCCTGTACGCCGCCACCCTAATAATGCCCTGTACGCCACACCACCCTAATAATGCCCTGTACGCCGCCACCCTAATAATGCCCTGTCACGCCACCACCCTAATAATGCCCTGTACGCCACCACCCTAATAATGCCCTGTACGCCACCACCCTAATATGCCCTGTACGCCACCACCACCCTAATAATGCCCTGTACGCCACCACCCCTAATAATGCCTGTCCACACTAATGACCCCTGTACGCCACCACCCTAATAATGCCCTGTACGCCACCACCCTAATAATGCCCTGTACGCCACCACCCTAATAATGCCCTGTACGCCGCCACCCCTAATATGCCCTGTACGCCACCCTAATAATGCCCTGTACGCCACCACCCTAATAATGCCCTGTACGCCCCACCCTAATGCCCGTACGCCGGCCAACCCTAATAGCCCTGTACGCCACCACCACTAATAATGCCCTGTACGCCACCACCCTAATAATGCCCTGTACGCCGCCACCACCCTAATAATGCCCTGTACGCCGCACCACCCTAATAATGCCCTATACGCCACCACCCTAATAATGCCCTGTACGCCGCCACCCTAATAATGCCCTGTACGCCACCACCACCCTAATAATGCCCTGTACGCCACCACCCTAATAAGCCCTGTACGCACCACCCTAATAATGCCCTGTACGCCACCACCCTAATAATGCCCTGTACGCCACCACCCCTAATAATGCCCTGTACGCCACTACCCTAATAATGCCCTGTACGCCACCACCCTAATAATGCCCTGTCGCCACCACCCTAATAATGCCCTGTACGCCACCACCCTAATTGCCCTGTACGCCGCCACCCTAATAATGCCCTGTACGCCGCCACCACCCTAATAATGCCCTGTACGCCGCCGCCACCCTAATAATGCCCTGTACGCCGCCGCCACCCTAATAATGCCCTGTACGCCGCCACCACCCTAATAATGCCCTGTACGCCACCACCACCCTAATAATGCCCTGTACGCCACCACCACCCTAATAATGCCCTGTACGCCACCACCACCCTAATAATGCCCTGTACGCCACCACCCTAATAATGCCCTGTACGCCGCCACCACCCTAATAATGCCCTGTACGCCACCACCCTAATAATGCCCTGTACGCCGACCACCCTAATAATGCCCTGTACGCCACCACCCTAATAATGCCCTGTACGCCACCACCCTAATAATGCCCTGTACGCCACCACCCTAATAATGCCCTGTACGCCACCACCCTAATACCCTGTCGCACGCCACCCCCCTAATAATGCCCTGTACGCCGCCACCCTAATAATGCCCTGTACGCCACCACCCTAATAATGCCCTGTACGCCACCACCTAATAATGCCCTGTACGCCCACCCTAATAATGCCCTGTACGCCGACCACCCTAATAATGCCCTGTACGCCGCCACCACCCTAATAATGCCCTGTACGCCGCCACCACCCTAATAATGCCCTGTACGCCGCCACCACCCTAATAATGCCCTGTACGCCGCCACCACCCTAATAATGCCCTGTACGCCACCACCCTAATAATGCCCTGTACGCCGCCACCACCCTAATAATGCCCTGTACGCCGCCACCCTAATAATGCCCTGTACGCCACCACCACCCTAATAATGCCCTGTACGCCACCACCCTAATAATGCCCTGTACGCCGCCCCCCTAATAATGCCCTGTACGCCACCACCCTAATAATGCCCTGTACGCCACCACCCTAATAATGCCCTGTACGCCACCACCCTAATAATGCCCTGTACGCCACCACCCTAATAATGCCCTGTACGCCACCACCCTAATAATACCCTGTACGCCGCCACCCTAATAATGCCCTGTACGCCGCCACCCTAATAATGCCCTGCACGCCGCCGCCACCCTAATGCCCTGCACGCCGCCACCCTAATAATGCCCCTGTACGCCGCCACCCTAATAATGCCCTGTACGCCGCCACCACCCTAATAATGAACTGTACGCCACCACCACCCTAATAATGCCCTGTACGCCACCACCACCCTAATAATGCCCTGTACGCCACCACCACCCTAATAATGCCCTGTACGCCACCACCACCCTAATAATGCCCTGTACGCCACCACCACCCTAATAATGCCCTGTACGCCACCACCCTAATAATGCCCTGTACGCCGCCGCCACCCTAATAATGCCCTGTACGCCGCCACCACCCTAATAATGCCCTGTACGCCACCACCCTAATAATGCCCTGTACGCCACCACCTAATAATGCCCTGTACGCCACCACCCTAATAATGCCCTGTACGCGCCACCCTAATAATGCCCTGTACGCCACCACCCTAATAATGCCCTGTACGCCACCACCCTAATAATTCCCTGTACGCCGCCACCCTAATAATGCCCTGTACGCCACCACCCTAATAATGCCCTGTACGCCACCACCCTAATAATGCCCTGTACGCCACCACCACCCTAATAATGCCCTGTACGCCGCGCACCCTAATAATGCCCTGTACGCCACCACCCACATAATGCCCGTACGCCACCACCCTAATAATGCCCTGTACGCCGCCACCCTAATAATGCCCTGTACGCCACCACCCTAATAATGCCCTGCACGCCACCACCCTAATAATGCCCTGTACGCCGCCACCACCCTAATAATGCCCTGTACGCCGCCACCACCCTAATAATGCCCTGTACGCCGCCACCACCCTAATAATGCCCTGTACGCCACCACCCTAATAATGCCCTGTACGCCGCCACCCTAATAATGCCCTGTACGCCGCCGCCACCCTAATAATGCCCTGTACGCGCCGCCACCCTAATAATGCCCTGTACGCGCCGCCACCCTAATAATGCCCTGTACGCGCCACCCTAATAATGCCCTGTACGCCGCCACCCTAATAATGCCCTGTACGCCGCCACCCTAATAATGCCCTGTACGCCGCCACCCTAATAATGCCCTGTACGCCGCCACCCTAATAATGCCCTGTACGCCGCCACCCTAATAATGCCCTGTACGCCGCCACCCTAATAATGCCCTGTACGCCACCACCCTAATAATGCCCTGTACGCCACCACCCTAATAATGCCCTGTACGCCACCACCCTAATAATGCCCTGTACGCCACCACCCTAATAATGCCCTGTACGCCACCACCCTAATGCCCTGTACGCCGCCACCCTAATAATGCCCTGTACGCCACCGCCCTAATAATGCCCTGTATGCCAACGCCCTAATAATGCCCTGTACGCCACCGCCCTAATAATGCCCTGTACGCCACCGCCCTAATAATGCCCTGTATGCCACCGCCCTAATAATGCCCTGTACGCCACCACCCTAATAATGCCCTGTACGCCGCCACCCTAATAATGCCCTGTACGCCACCACCACCCTAATAATGCCCTGTACGCCGCCACCCTAATAATGCCCTGTACGCCACCACCCTAATAATGCCCTGTACGCCGCCACCCTAATAATGCCCTGTACGCCACCACCCTAATAATGCCCTGTACGCCACCACCCTAATAATGCCCTGTACGCCACCACCACCCTAATAATGCCCTGTACGCCGCCACCCTAATAATGCCCTGTACGCCACCACCCTAATAATGCCCTGTACGCCGCCAGCCTAATAATGCCCTGTACGCCACCACCCTAATAATGCCCTGTACGCCACCACCCTAATAATGCCCTGTACGCCACCACCTAATAATGCCCTGCGCCACCCACCCTAATAATGCCCTGTACGCCACCCCCTAATAATGCCCTGTACGCCGCCCCCTAATAAGTGCCCTGTACGCGCCCCCCTAATAATGCCTGTACGCCGCCCCCTAATAATGCCCTGTACGCCGCCCCTAATAATGCCCTGTACGCCACCACCCTAATAATGCCCTGTACGCGCCCCTAATAATGCCCTGTGCGCCACCACCCTAATAATGCCCTGTACGCCGCCACCACCCTAATAATGCCCTGTACGCCACCACCCTAATAATGCCCTGTACGCCGCCACCACCCTAATAATGCCCTGTACGCCAGCACCCTAATAATGCCCTGTACGCCACCACCCTAATAATGCCCTGTACGCCGCTGCCACCCTAATAATGCCCTGTACGCCGCCACCCTAATAATGCCCTGTACGCCGCCACCCTAATAATTCCCTGTACGCCGCCACCCTAATAATGCCCTGTACGCCGCCACCCTAATAATGCCCTGTACGCCGCCACCCTAATAATGCCCTGTACGCCGCCACCCTAATAATGCCCTGTACGCCACCACCCTAATAATGCCCTGTACGCCACCACCCTAATAATGCCCTGTACGCCACCACCCTAATAATGCCCTGTACGCCACCACCCTAATAATGCCCTGTACGCCACCACCCTAATAATGCCCTGTACGCCACCACCCTAATAATGCCCTGTACGCCCGCACCCTAATAATGCCCTGTACGCCACCGCCCTAATAATGCCCTGTACGCCACCGCCCTAATAATGCCCTGTACGCCACCGCCCTAATAATGCCCTGTACGCCACCGCCCTAATAATGCCCTGTACGCCACCGCCCTAATAATGCCCTGTATGCCACCACCCTAATAATGCCCTGTACGCCGCCGCCACCCTAATAATGCCCTGTACGCCGCCGCCACCCTAATAATGCCCTGTACGCCGCCGCCACCCTAATAATGCCCTGTACGCCGCCGCCCTAATAATGCCCTGTACGCCGCCGCCCTAATAATGCCCTGTACGCCGCGCCCTAATAATGCCCTGTGCGCCTTGCCACCCTAATAATGCCCTGTACGCCGCCACCCTAATAATGCCCTGTACGCCGCCACCCTAATAATGCCTGTACGCCGCCACCCTAATAATGCCCTGTACGCCACCACCCTAATAATGCCCTGTACGCCACCACCCTAATAATGCCCTGTACGCCACCACCACCCTAATAATGCCCTGTACACCGCCACCCTAATAATGCCCTGTACGCCACCACCCTAATAATGCCCTGTACGCCACCACCCTAATAATGCCCTGTACGCCACCACCACCCTAATAATGCCCTGTACGCCACCACCCTAATAATGCCCTGTACGCCACCACCCTAATAATGCCCTGTACGCCGCCACCACCCTAATAATGCCCTGTACGCCGCCACCACCCTAATAATGCCCTGTACGCCGCCACCACCCTAATAATGCCCTGTACGCCACCACCACCCTAATAATGCCCTGTACGCCGCCACCCTAATAATGCCCTGTACGCCACCACCCTAATAATGCCCTGTACGCCGCCACCCTAATAATGCCCTGTACGCCGCCACCCTAACAATGCCCTGTACGCGCCACCCTAATAATGCCCCTGTACGCCGCCACCCTAATAATGCCCTGTACGCCACCACCCTAATAATGCCCTGTACGCCGCACCACCCTAATAATGCCCTGTACGCCACCACCCTAATAATGCCCTGTACAACGCCACCCTAATAATGCCCTGTACGCCACCACCACCCTAATAATGCCCTGTACGCCACCACCCTAATAATGCCCTGTACGCCGCCAGCACCCTAATAATGCCCTGTACGCCAGCACCCTAATAATGCCCTGTGCGCCACTCACCCTAATAATGCCCTGTACGCCGCTGCCACCCTAATAATGCCCTGTACGCCCGCCACCCTAATAATTCCCTGTACGCCGCCACCCTAATAATGCCTATTACGCCACCCTAATAATGCCCTGTACGCCGCCACCCTAATAATGCCCTGTACGCCGCCACCCTAATAATGCCCTGTACGCCGCCACCCTAATAATGCCCTGTACGCCGCCACCCTAATAATGCCCTGTACGCCGCCACCCTAATAATGCCCTGTACGCCACCACCCTAATAATGCCCTGTACGCCACCACCCTAATAATGCCCTGTACGCCACCACCCTAATAATGCCCTGTACGCCACCACCCTAATAATGCCCTGTACGCCACCACCCTAATAATGCCCTGTACGCCGCCACCCTAATAATGCCCTGTACGCCACCGCCCTAATAATGCCCTGTACGCCACCGCCCTAATAATGCCCTGTACGCCACCGCCCTAATAATGCCCTGTACGCCACCGCCCTAATAATGCCCTGTACGCCGCCACCCTAATAATGCCCTGTACGCCACCACCCTAATAATGCCCTGTACGCCACCACCCTAATAATGCCCTGTACGCCACCACCACCCTAATAATGCCCTGTACGCCGCCACCCTAATAATGCCCTGTACGCCACCACCCTAATAATGCCCTGTACGCCACCACCACCCTAATAATGCCCTGTACGCCACCACCACCCTAATAATGCCCTGTACGCCGCCACCCCTAATAATGCCCTGTACGCCGCCACCCCTAATAATGCCCTGTGCCACCGCCACCCTAATAATGCCCTGTACGCCACCGCCCTAATAATGCCCTGTACGCCACCGCCCTAATAATGCCCTGTCGCCGCCACCCCTAATAATGCCCTGTACGCGCCACCCTAATAATGCCCTGTACGCCGCCACCCTAATAATGCCCTGTACGCCGCCACCCTAATAATGCCCTGTACGCCGCCACCCTAATAATGCCCTGTACGCCGCCACCCTAATAATGCCCTGTACGCCACCACCCTAATAATGCCCTGTACGCCACCGCCCTAATAATGCCCTGTATGCCACCGCCCTAATAATGCCCTGTACGCCACCACCACCCTAATAATGCCCTGTACGCCACCACCCTAATAATGCCCTGTACGCCACCACCCTAATAATGCCCTGTACGCCGCCACCACCCTAATAATGCCCTGTACGCCACCACCCCTAATAATGCCCTGTCACGCCACCACCCTAATAATGCCCTGTACGCCACCACCACCCTAATAATGCCCTGTACGCCCACCCTAATAATGCCCTGTACGCCACCACCACCCTAATAATGCCCTGTACGCCGCCACCCTAATAATGCCCTGTACGCCACCACCCTAATCCCTAATAATGCCCTGTACGCCGCCACCCTAATAATGCCCTGTACGCCACCACCCTAATAATGCCCTGTACGCCACCACCACCCTAATAATGCCCTGTACGCCACCACCACCCTAATAATGCCCTGCCCCACCACCCTAATAATGCCCTGTACCACCCTAATAATGCCCTGTACGCCGACCACCCTAATAATGCCCTGTACGCCACCACCCTAATAATGCCCTGTACGCCACCACCCTAATAATGCCCTGTACGCCACCACCCTAATAATGCCCTGTACGCCACCACCCTAATAATGCCCTGTACGCCACCACCCTAATAATGCCCTGCACGCCGCCACCCTAATAATGCCCTGTACGCCGCCACCCTAATAATGCCCTGTACGCCGCCACCCTAATAATGCCCTGTACGCGCCACCCTAATAATGCCCTGTACGCCACCACCCTAATAATGCCCTGTACGCCGCCACCCTAATAATGCCCTGTACGCCGCCACCACCCTAATAATGCCCTGTACGCCGCCACCACCCTAATAATGCCCTGTACGCCGCCACCCTAATAATGCCCTGTACGCCACCACCCTAATAATGCCCTGTACGCCGCCACCACCCTAATAATGCCCTGTACGCCACCACCCTAATAATGCCCTGTACGGTATACGTATTTTCCAGACGTTGAAGTTGGAGTCAATTTAGGCTCTGAATGAAAGGTGAAAATACATATTTTCCAGGACGTTGAAAAGGCGTCTTTTCCAGACGTAGAAAAATATTTATTTTCCCGATGTTGAAATCAGGCTCATTTTAGATGTTGAATGAAAGTTGAAAATCTGTAATTTATAGACGTCTATGTTTGGGCCAAATCAGGGATGGTCCAGTCCGGACAAAATCTGAACCAAACATAGAGCGTCTGTGATTGGTTCAGATTGTTCGGTCTGGACCAAAAACCAATGTCTGTGGATGTGGAACTCAAGGCGGGTCCGGACTGGACCAAAACAAGAAGTCCAAAAGGCGTTGGTGTCGGTCCGTGCTTCCTGAGGTGGAGCCTATAGTGTTGCCTGAAATGTCCTTTTATGAATGCCCATCTCCTGAGTGGCCAGTGGTCTAAGGCACTGCATCGCAGTGCAAGCTGTGCCACTAGAGATCCTGGTTCGAATCCAGGCTCTGTCGTAGCCGGCCGCGACCGGGAGACCCATGGGGCGGCGCACAATTGGCCCAGCGTCGTCCAGGGTAGGGGAGGGAATGGCTGGCAGGGATGTAGCAACGCCAGGGTTGTGGGTTCAATTCCCACGGGGGGGCCAGTATGAAAAAATAATAAATAATGTATGCACTCACTAACTGTAAGTCGCTCTGGATAAGAGCGTCTGCTAAATGACGTAAATGTAAATGATGCGGTAAGCCTACCATTTGAAACACATGACCAAAAAAAGACATTTGCTCGTGCTTACTGGGGTGTAGCCTACCACGTTATCCTCAATGGAATTGTATGAATGCCCCCCATGTGGTAGGCCCACCATTTATAAAACAGGCCCGTTACATTGGCTTTATTAGTCCGGGATTCCTGTGACTAATCAACTTGGCTATTTAAGCTGAATATCAGCTACCCAACTTTATCAGGAGCTATCGTGAGCCTATTTGCAACGTGTTTACACAGCGGGAAATGCATTAGGATTTTATTTTTCGCCATGATCAGCTTGTCAAAAATTGACGGATACAAACTTGAACCCACTGATCAACGGGGTGAAACTCCTGGAGAACAGTGGGGATTGTCCATTCCATATAGACCATTTTACTTTGACCAGTCCTGTTTTTAGGATATGTTGTTAACATGACAGTGCATTTTCTATTTGATCGGAGAAACCTGCATGATGTAAAAAGTGTCCATCTCATTACATTGTCATACATTTTATCTCCAGCCTGTAGGCTTCAGAAGACGACCAGTCTTTCTACCATATCCTACATCTGCTACATGATTTATGTTTGATAATTTTTTTGACGGAACGTTGGTGGAGTGCTGCAGCAATACGTCTCTCCTACAGCACCCTGGAGAGGCGCGCTGGGAATGGATAAGCTAAATATTTGGCACCCGCCTTTGACAAAGTGGCCATTATTGATCACAGGGCTGTATCAGCGCTCACCTAAAATGCCCATATGCCACTGGTTGAGAGACACTGTCATTGTTTTTGGGCAGAATTATGTGAGGTTTTGTGTTTGTTGTTGGAGGTGCGTCTTGGTCAGTTTAGTTCAGAAAATACTGCCCTCGTCAATCTGCTGCCATAGGCGGCCGTCTAATCCTGCCTAATGAGCGGGCCGGCCC
This sequence comes from Coregonus clupeaformis, assembly GCF_020615455.1. Taxonomy (NCBI): domain Eukaryota; kingdom Metazoa; phylum Chordata; class Actinopteri; order Salmoniformes; family Salmonidae; genus Coregonus; species Coregonus clupeaformis. The sequence continues at coordinate 11,163 of NW_025535195.1, read as the reverse complement.
TGGTGACGAGATCCTGAGGCCCATTGTGGTGCCATTCATCCATGTTTCAGCATGATAATGCACAGCCCCAAGGATCTGGACACATTTTACATTTACATTTTAGTCATTTAGCAGACGCTCTTATCCAGAGCGACTTACAGTTAGCACATACATTATTTTATCGAACCCACAACCCTGGCGTTGCAAACGCCATGCTCTACCAACTGAGCTACATCCCCTGCCGGCCATTCCCTCCCCTACCCTGGACGACGCTGGGCCAATTGTGCGTCGCCCCATGGGTCTCCCGGTCGCAGCCGGCTACGACAGAGCCTGGATTCGAACCAGGATCTCTAGTGGCACAGCTAGGACTGCGATGCAGTGCCTTAGACCACTGCGCCACTCGGGTCCTGGAAGCTGAAAATGTCCCAGTCCTTCCATGGCCTGCACACTCAGACATGTCACCCATTGAGCATGTTTGGGATGCTCTGGATCGACAGCGTGTTCCAGTTCCTGCCAATATCCAGCAACTTCACAGCCATTGGAGGAGTGGGACAACATTCCACAGGCCACAATCAACAGCCTGATCAACTCTATGGGAAGGAGATGTATCACGCTGCATGAGGCAAATGGTGGTCACACCAGATACTGACTGGTTTTCTGATCCAAAAAGGTATCTGTGACCAACAGATGCATATCTGTATTCCCAGTCATGTGAAATCCATAGATTAGGGCCTAATTTCCTTATATGAACTGTAACTCAGTAAAAATCTTTGAAATTGTTGCATGTTGTGTTTATATTTTTGTTCAGTGTACATCTGTCTTTGAAAAGCGAGTCAGGTAAAGAGCCATTTTGTTTTAAAGGGGCATTGTCCTATTTCTAAACAGGCTTGAAGGCATAGGGTAGTATACATGTTTGTATGATTCTCTGTATGGTAATAATAATGATTTTAATTTTGTATAGTGGTTTCTTGCATCATATAATACAATTTCAGTCCCCTATTTGGCCAATTATGTTAGATAATTTCTTATATTTATGAAGTGATTTGAGTTTAGACAAGTAAAACATCAGTCCTAAAATGGTTAATGTCAAGCCATACATTAACCATTTTAATTTAAAATCAGTAAGGTACTTAATTGTTACCCAGAAATGATTTGATACTGAGTTCAAAACGGCTGCATTGGACCTTTAAAGCAGTTACAGCCTCAGTGTTCTGTGTGCTTAAAATTAAAGGTTTCGTTAACAAGACCTGAAATTTGCACAGTGGCGAAAGAAATGACAGGGATTGTCCAAAGGTGTTCAGAGCATGCTAGATAGCTCATTAACACAGGTGTTCAGAGCATGCTAGATAGCTCATTAACACAGGTGTTCAGAGCATGCTAGATAGCTCATTAACACAGGTGTTCAGAGCATGCTAGATAGCTCATTAACACAGGTGTTCAGAGCATGCTAGATAGCTCATTAACACAAGTGTTCAGAGCATGCTAGATAGCTCATTAACACAGGTGTTCAGAGCATGCTAGATAGCTCATTAACACAGGTGTTCAGAGCATGCTAGATAGCTCATTAACACAGGTGTTCAGAGCATGCTAGATAGCTCATTAACACAGGTGTTCAGAGCATGCTAGATAGCTCATTAACACAGGTGTTCAGAGCATGCTAGATAGCTCATTAACACAGGTGTTCAGAGCATGCTAGATAGCTCATTAACACAGGTGGTCGCCTCGTCTTCCGTCTGTTTTCCGAAAACAAGCGCTGCCACATGGAGATGTGGCCGTGTGGGAACACTAACCTTATCAAGGTGTTTCTCAATGTAACTTTTTTTGTTTCGCTGATATGAAAGATAAAGGTCCTTGTGCTTCCAAAACCATACCGCAAGTGATACATGTTAATGTTCAGACCGAGCGTCAGGGATCTTAAACTCCCCCTACAGAAGACGCCTTCCTTCAGTGACTAATATTATAATTTAGTATGTTAGTTGGCTAGTTGTAGGGTTAGGGTCACATATTTAGCAGATTTAACAGTTGAGGTACCTAATATTAAATAGTTATATAGGATGTTAGTTGGCTAGTTGTAGGATACCTGCTCCGTGTCTCTGTAAGCCACCACCGCAGGAGTGACTCGGTCTCCGGCGTCATTGGCGACCACCTCCGCTCGGCCATCCTGCACAAAACACACAATACTGTCAAAAACCTTCCACACTGGCTTGCCCGATGAGAACAACATTTCAAAAGCCAAGCAAGTTATTTTCTAGTTAACGTTAGCTTACTAGATGACTAACACTGGCAACAACTCATTCACTCCATGCTAACGTTGGCTAGCTAGCTGGCTACCACCGGTAACGTTGACTAGCTAGCTGGCTACCACCAGTAACGTTGACTAGCTAGCTGGCTACCACCAGTAACGTTGACTAGCTAGCTAGCTGGCTACCACCGGTAACGTTGACTAGCTAGCTGGCTACCACCAGTAACGTTGACTAGCTAGCTGGCTACCACCAGTAACGTTGACTAGCTAGCTAGCTGGCTACCACCGGTAACGTTGACTAGCTAGCTGGCTACCACCAGTAACGTTGACTAGCTAGCTAGCTGGCTACCACCGGTAACGTTGACTAGCAGGTTTAACCGCCTTAAGGATATTTGCGGGCCACCTAAATAGAGCTTCTTCATAACGAAAAAAACAGAATAGTCCCACCACTAATACCGTTACTAAAGGCAGCACAATACCTTGAAAATAGCTACACAGGCACATGTGTATCCGAAATGTACTCCTATCGCCGCCATGCTTGTTGAAATAATGATTCTTCTTCTTCTGTGGGTTTTATGACGGACTACATCCACAAGTTGAATTGTCGCCACCAACTGGACGGTTTCAAACCACAAAATATATACAATAAAAAATATATCCATACTTAATAGTGATACTAACTTACTCCACCCTAATAAAAATAGTACATTGCCAAAACAAACAAAACTCCCATTTCTTCCCTCTTTTAGTTCTCCATATCTCCCTTCTCGGGCTTTAGGACCTGAGAGAGTGATACGGCTTTTGACAATATTCCATGTAACTCTTTTGCCGAGAAATTGTTCTACCCCAGTAACTGTTCCGCCGCAACCACAATGATTTCTATCTTCCTAGATCTTTTCTCAACCTTGGCAGTGCCATTAATCACCATTGTGATAAAGGCCACAAAGTCCACCTTTTAACCTTTAAAAATGTCAGGATCCTGTTGGTGAAAAGCAACCCTTGCAGCCTGCAGTGAAGGCCTATCCACCACCATGGACTCTTCAGGAGCACCATTCAAACCCTCAACCCTTTTAACAGCTGCTGCATATGAAATGCTCTGGACAGCCCTGACTTGGGCCACCTCACTCTCATTCATCCTTGTCGGGCATTCAAAAGACGTGGCTTCATGGTTCCCACCACAATGGCAACATTTCACTTTTTTCATCACTTTTATAACACATTAAATAATATTTTCCACAACTTGGCCTTCTTGGTTTCTCCCTTGTGCAAAGCCTTGACACATGACCTAAAGCTTTACAGTGATCACACTGCATTGGTCTTGACACATGACCTAAAGCTTTACAGTGATCACACTGCATTGGTCTTGACACATGACCTAAAGCTTTACAGTGTTAACACACTGCATTGAGGATCTGATGGTTCACAGTATCAAAGGCAGCAGATAGGTCTAGAAGGATCACACTGCATTGGTCTTGGCATAAATGCTCTGACTTTGTAGTTTATATACCCCAACTCTTCACTTTTTCATAATTCACAACTTGATTCATGCCCCTTACTGGTAAAAACAGAGAAGGCAAAAAAACCTGCTGTCAAAATAAAAGTCACACTAAACTGTAAAATATACAGTGAGGATTGAAAGCTCATTCAAAGAAAATAAAAGTTCAAATATAGAGCACATTGTGATCTGACACTCGTTTAATGGGTTCATTTAGAAGTAGTACAGAGTTAGGTAGGAGGATTTAGATGTAAACCTAATGTAAACCGTGATTGGCCACACACTCCAGCACATTAGACGGCGACATGCACCTTAAAGCGGCAATCAGCAGTAGAAACAATAACAAAGGCTACACCCCGCCCCTGGTTCTGTAAAAAGTTGAGGGATGGGGCTGGAGAAATGTAATTACTCTCAAATTCATAGACAGAGCTATGTGTAACGAGTATTAATATTGTCTTATGTGTATTTCACTTAAATCCTTTCATTAGTTTTCCATATCCATGGATTGTGAGAGTATCGATTGCTCTGTGGTGTATTGCTCTAGCCTGCAGGACCTTCAAGTCAGCAGCGGGAGTTTCTCCTCGGTCTGTGTTGATTGCTCTAGCCTGCAGGACCTTCAAGTCAGCAGCGGGAGTTTCTCCTCGGTCTGTGTTGATTGCTCTAGCCTGCAGGACCTTCAAGTCAGCAGCGGGAGTTTCTCCTCGGTCTGTGTTGATTGCTCTAGCCTGCAGGCCTTCAAGTCAGCAGCGGGAGTTTCTCCTCGGTCTGTGTTGATTGCTCTAGCCTGCAGGTTCAAGTCAGCAGCGGGAGTTTCTCCTCGGTCTGTGTTGATTGCTCTAGCCTGCAGGACCTTCAAGTCAGCAGCGGGAGTTTCTCCTCGGTCTGTGTTGATTGCTCTAGCCTGCAGGACCTTCAAGTCAGCAGCGGGAGTTTCTCCTCGGTCTGTGTTGAGGTATGTGTTCAAATGTACATATGGTATAAACGTTTGGAAGAAGTAAAACTTCATGTAATTTTGATAGAATGTATTCCAACATTGTTGTGTTGCTAGCGAACCTTTTGATGAAATATTATGAAGCTGAAAGAGTTTTCTACCGAGTGGTGTAATGTTAGGCTAGCTAGCTACAGTACATGCTAGCAGGCTATCTGTAACCTAGCTTCCCCTGTGTTGACTTGACTTGTCCTCACGTTAGGTGAACATTGTGTGTCACATTGAGAAGTTGACCATGTTGACTTGACTTGTCCTCACGTTAGGTGAACATTGTGTGTCACATTGAGAAGTTGACCATGTTGACTTGACTTGTCCTCACGTTAGGTGAACATTGTGTGTCACATTGAGAAGTTGACCATCCATTGTATTCACGGCCGGCCCGCTCATTAGACGGCAGATTGATGACTGCGGCCTTCTTCTGAGTTAAACTGACCAAGACGCCCCCCCCAAAATGACAGTTTCTCTCAACTAGTGGCATATGGGCTTTTTAGGTGAGCGTTGATACCGCCCTGTGATAAACAATGGTCACTTTGTCAAAGGCAGGGACGCAAAATATTTAGCTTGTCCATTCCCAGAGTATTGTTGGAGATGTATCGCTGCCGCACTCCACCAGAGTATTGTTGGAGATGTATCGCTGCCGCACTCCACCAGAGTATTGTTGGAGATGTATCGCTGCCGCACTCCACCAGAGTATTGTTGGAGATGTATCGCTGCCGCACTCACCAGAGTATTGTTGGAGATGTATCGCTGCCGCACTCCACCAGAGTATTGTTGGAGATGTATCGCGCCGCACTCCACCAGAGTATTGTTGGAGATGTATCGCTGCCGCACTCCACCAGAGTATTGTTGGAGATGTATCGGGCTGCCGCACTCCACCAGAGGATTGTTGGAGATGTATCGGCTGCCGCACTCCACCAGAGTATTGTTGGAGATGTATCGCTGCCGCACTCCACCAGAGTATTGTTGGAGATGTATCGCTGCCGCACTCCACCAGAGTATTGTTGGAGATGTATCGCTGCCGCACACCACCAGAGTATTGTTGGAGATGTATCGCTGCCGCACTCCACCAGAGTTCCGTTAAAAACATAATCGAACATAAATCATGTAGCAGATATAGGATATGTTAGAAAGAGTATATGGCCATTTCTGTAGCCTACAGGCTGGAGATAAAATGTATGACAATGTAATGATGGACACTTTTTACATCATGCAGATTTCTCCTCCCGATTGGCGCAGCAGTCTAACGCTTTGAACACACCGACTGTGTCATTGTGCAAAATTGTATGCAGCATCATCTGGATATGTGTGCAACGAAAGTTAAACATTCACCTTCTGCTACCATTTCTGTCAACCCGTTCACGCATACAGTTTGATGCATAAGTTCGTTAAATCCAACGTATGCACCACACAGAACGCACTGCAACTGCCTCTGCAATGCTGCAAGGCAAGCGCTAGCGTTCCATTGGAAATTAATGAACTTCAGGAGTCCCATAGGGGCGGGTTAGGGGGATCATGGCGACTAGCTGATCATGGCGAAAAATAAAATCCTAATGCATTTCCCTGCTGTGTAAACACATTACAAATAGGCTCACGATAGCTCCTGATAAAGTTGGGTAGCTGATATTCAGCTTAAATAGCCAAGTTGATTAGTCACAGGAATCCCGGACTAATAAAGCCAATGTAACGGCCTGTTTTATAAATGGTGGGCCTACCACATGGGGGGCATTCATACAATTCCATTGAGGCCAACATGGTAGGCTACACCCCAGTAAGCACGAGCAAACGTCTTTTTGGTCATGTCAAATCAAGTCAAATGTTATTTGCCACATGCGCTGAATACAACAGGTGTAGACCTTACAGTGAAATGCTAACTTACAAGCCCTTAACCAACAATGCAGTTTTAAGAAAAAAAGTGTTAAGTAAAAATTAATTAAAGAGCAGCAGTAAAATAAAATAACAGTAGGGAGGCTATATCCAGGGTTACCGGTACAGAGTCAATAGTGCGGGGGCACCGATTAGTCGAGGTAATATGTACACGTGTCCAGACCGGACCTCTTTTTTTTGTTGGTGTTTTTACAAATGGTACTTACAACATAGATGGGCATTCATAAAGGACATTACAGGCAACACTATAGGCTCCACCTCAGGAAGCACGGACCGACACCAACGCCTTTTGGACTTCTTGTTTTGGTCCAGTCCGGACCTGCCTTGAGTTCCACATCCACAGACATTGGTTTTGTCCAGTCGGACAAAATCTGAACCAATCACAGACGTCTATGTTTGGTTCAGATTGTTCGGACTGGACCATCCCTGATTTGGCCCAAACATAGACGTCTATAAATTACAGATTTTAAACTTACATTTCAGAACCGAAAATGAACCTGATGTCACCATCTGGAAAATACGTATTTTTAAACCTACGGAAAATCGTCTTCACCTTTCATTCAGAGCCTAAATTGACTCCAACTTCAACGTCTGGAAAATTTTACACGTCTTTTCAATGTCATCTTAATAATAATAATAAACGCCATTTAGCAGACGCTTTTATCCAAGCGACTTACAGTCATGCGTGCATACATTTTTGTGTATGGTGGTCCCGGGAGATCGAACCCACTACCTTGGCGTTACAAGCGCCGTACTCTACCAGCTGAGCTACAGAGGACCACATCTTCCTTACTGGGATTATTCTAGTTTTGCAGTGAGCCATTTTTTGACCGTTTTGTCTCTCCAAGGCGGCAGAACAGCATAGACTGGCCCTGATTGTATTGCATTTATTTCATCCAGTTCAGGTATGTACACTGAACAAAAATAGAAATGTAACGTGTTGGTCACATGTTTCATGAGCTGAAATAAAAGATCCCAACATTTTTCCATTTGCACAAAAGCTTATGTCTCTCAATTTTGTGCAGAAATGTGTTTGCATCCCTTTTAGTGAGCATTTCTCCTTTGTTTACATTTACATTTGAGTCATTTAGCAGATGCTCTTATCCAGGCGACTTACAGTTAGTGAGTGCATACATTTTTCATACTGGCCCCGTGGGAAACTGAACCCCACAACCCTGGCGTTGCAAGCCATGCTCTACCAACTGAGCTATAGGGGACTAAGATAATCCATCCACCTGACAGGTGTGGCATTACAAGAAGCTGATTAAACAGCATGATCATTACACATGCACTTTTTGCTGGGGACAATAAAGGCCACATCTAAAATGTGCAGTTTTGTCACAACACAATGCCACAGATGTCTCAAGTGACGAGATCCTGAGGCCCATTGTTGTGCCATTCATCCTCCGTCATCTCATGTTTCAGCGTGATAAAGCACGGCTCCATGTCGCAAGGATCTGTAAACAATTCCTGGAAGCTGAAAATGTCCCAGTTCTTCCATGGCCTGCATACTCACCAGACATGTCACCCATTGAGCATGTTTGGGATGCTCTGGATCGACGTGTACAACAGCGTGTTCCAGTTCCCGCCAATATCCAGCAACTTCACAGCCATTGAAGAGGAGTGGGACAACATTCCTGAGCCACAATCAACAACCTGATCAACTCTATGGGAAGGAGATGTCACGCTGCATGAGGCAAATGGTGGTCACACCAGATACTGACTGGTTTTCTGATCCAAAAGGTATCTGTGACCAACAGATGCATATCTGTATTCCCAGTCATGTGAAATCCATGAGATTAGGGCCTAATTTATTTATTTAAATTGACTGATTTCCTTATATGAACTGTATCGATGGGGCTGTAGTGGGCGGGTCGAGAGTTTCAAGTTCCTTGGTGTCCACATCACCAACAAATTATCATGGTCCAAACACACCAAGACAGTCATGAAGAGGGCACGACAATGCCTTTTCCCCCTCAGGAAACTGAAAAGATTTGGCATGGGTGCCCAGATCCTCAAAAGGTTCTACAGCTGCACCATCGAGAGCATCCTGACCGGTTGCATCACCCCTGGTATGGCAACTGCTCGGCATCCGACCGTAAGGCGCTACAGAGGTATTGCGTGCGGACCAGTATCACTGGGGCCAAGCTTCCTGCCAATCAGGACCTATATACTAGGCTGTTTCAGAGGAAGGCCCAAAAAATGGTCGAAGACTCCAGCCACCCTAGTCATAGACTGTTCTCTCTGCTACCGCATGGCCAAGCGGTCCCGGAGCGCCAAGTCTAGGTCAAAGGCTCCTTAACAGCTTGCAACCCCAAGCCATAAGACTGCTGAACAATTAATCAAATGGCCACCGGACTATTTACATTGACCCCCCACCCCCTCCCCCTTTGTGTTTACACTGCTGCTACTCGCTGTTTATTATCTATGCATAGTCACTTTACCTACCTACGTACAAATTACCTCGTCTAACCTGTAGCCCCACACATTGACTCGGTGCAGTACCCCTGTATATAGCCTCATTATTGTTATTTTATCTTTTACTTTTATTTAGTAAATATTTTCTTAACTCTATTTCTTGAACTGCATTGTTGGTTGGGCTTGTAAGTAAGCATTTCACTAATGTCTACACCTGTTGTGTTCGGCGCATGTGACAAATAAAATTTGATTTGAACTCAGTAAAATCTTTGAAATTGTTGCATGTTGCATTTTATTTTTGTTCAGTACAGTTGTATTGTCTATTGCATTTCTATGTGGCCAGTTTGTCACTGTTTTCTAATATAGCTGGTGGCCTTTTGTAATGTGAAATGTTTGACACGTGTATTTGTAGAATGCAGAACTTTTATCACAACTAGAATATTATTACTTTGGAGTAATATTTAGATTCCTTGAATGTACAGTATCTGTCTGTTGTGATTCTACTGAGGAGAGGTGTGCACTGTCCAGCATTGAGAAGCTCACCACTCAATGTATTGCATTTATTTGATATGATATACAGTTGAAGTCGGAAGTTACATACACTAAGTTGACTGTGCCTTTAAACAGCTTGGAAAATTCCAGAAAATGATGTCATGGCTTTAGAAGCTTCTGATAGGCTAATTGATATAATTTGAGTCAATTGGAGGTGTACCTGTGGATGTGTTTCAAGGCCTACCTTCAAACTCAGTGCCTCTTTTGCTTGACATCATGGGAAAATCAAAGAAATCAGCCAAGACCTCAGAAAAGAAATTGTAGACCTCCACAAGTCTGGTTTCGTCCTTGGGAGCAATTTCCAAACACCTGAAGGTACCACGTTCATCTGTATAAACAATAGTAGGCAAGTATAAACACCATGGGACCACGAGCCGTCATACCGCTCAGGAAGGAGACGCGTTCTGTCTCCTAGAGATTAACGTACTTTGGTGCGAAAAGTGCAAATCAATCCCAGAACAACAGCAAAGGATCTTGTAAAGATGCTTGAGGAAACAGGTACAAAAGTATCTATATCCACAGTAAAACAAGTCCTATATCGACATAACCTGAAAGGCTGCTCAGCAAGGAAGAAGCCACTGCTCCAAAACCCGCCATAAAAAAGCCAGACTACGTTTGCAACTGCAGATGGGGACAAAGATCGTACTTTTTGGAGAAATGTCCTCTGGTCTGATGAAACAAAAATAGAACTGTTTGGCCATAATGACCATCGTTATGTTTGGAGGGAAAGGGGGAGCTTGCAAGCCGAAGAACACCATCCCAACCGTGAAGAACGGGGGTGGAAGCATCATGCTGTGGGGGTGCTTTGCTGCAGGAGGGACTGGTGCACTTCACAAAATAGATGGCATCATGAGGAAGGGAAAATTATGTGGATATATTGAAGCAACATCTCAAGACATCAGTCAGGGGAAGTTAAAGCTTTGTCGCAAATTGGTCTTCCAAATGGACAATGACACCAAGCATACTTCCAAAGTTGTGGCACAATGGCTTAAGGACAACAAAGTCAAGGTATTGGAGTGGCGCCATCTCAAAGCCCTGACCTCAATCCTCATAGAAAATTTGTGGGCAGAACTGAAAAAGCGTGTGCGTGCAAGGAGGCCTACAAACCTGACTCAGTTACAACAGCTCTGTCAGGAGGAATGGGCCAAAATTCACCCAACTTATTGTGGGAAGCTTGTGGAAGGCTACCAAACGTTTGACCCAAGTTTAACAATTTAAAGGCAATGCTACCAAATACTAATTAAGTGTATGTAAACTTCTGACCCACTGGGAATGTGATGAAATAAATCATTCTCTCTACTATTATTCTGACATTTCACATTCTTAAAAATAAAGTGGTGATCCTAACTGACCTAAGACAGGAACTTTTACTTAAACTTCCGACTTCAACTTTAAACCTCTCTACCACTCTAACCCTAACATAACCCTAACTCCAATACAGATATGATATAAACCTCTCTACCACTCTAACCTAACTCAATACAGATATGGTATAAACCCTCTCTACCACTCTAACCCCTAACTCAATACAGATATGATATAAACCTCTCTACCACTCTAACCCTAACTCAATACAGATATGATATAAAACTCTCTACCACTCTA
>NW_025535194.1:87500-113519 GCF_020615455.1 Coregonus clupeaformis | reverse complement strand
CTGCCTGTCAACAGGGCATGGTTAGGATCCTCCATAACTAGACAGACTGCCTGTCAACAGGGCATGGTTAGGATCCTCCATAACTAGACAGACTGCCTGTCAACAGGGCATGGTTAGGATCCTCCATAACTAGACAGACTGCCTGTCAACAGGGCATGGTTAGGATCCTCCATAACTAGACAGACTGCCTGTCAACAGGACATGGTTAGGATCCTCCATAACTAGACAGACTGCCTGTCAACAGGACATGGTTAGGATCCTGCTACTCTAATGCGTTTTGAGGAGACGAGGCGAGAGGAAAGACCAATGAGGAAAGAGATCTAGATCATGCTGACTAATCATGTCTTCCCTGTCCTTGTCAGACGTGTCGTCCTCTCTACTGTCCTGCTATGAACAGTAATATGTGGTGTCACTGCATTAGGCCACTCTACTCTCATATACTATATTCTACTGTACTCTCATATACTCCATTCTACATTTGTACATGTAGGTAGGGGTAAAGAGACTATGCATAGATAATAAACAGCGAGTAGCAGCAGTGTTAAAACAAAGAGGGGAGGGGGGTCAATGTAAATAGTCAGGGTGGCCATTTGATTAATTGTTCAGCAGTCTTATGGCTTGGGTGTAGAAGCTGTTAAGGAGCCTTTTGGACCTAGACTTGGCGCTCCGTACCGCTTTGCCATACGGTAGCAGAGAGAACAGTCTATGACTTGGGTGACTGGAGTCTTTCACAATTTTTGGGCCTTCCTCTGACACCACCTGGTATAGAGGTCCTGGATGGCAGGAAGCTTGGCCCCAGTGATGACTGCGCACTCCACCTACCCTCTGTAGTGCATTGCGGTCGGAGGCCAAGCAGTTGCCATACCAGGCAGTGATGCAACCAGTCAGGTGCTCTCGATGGTGCAGCTGTAGAACTTTATGAGGATCTGGGGACCCATCCCAAATCTTTTTCAGTCTCCTGAGGGGAAAAAGGCATTGTCGTGCCTTCTTACGACTGTCTTGGTGTCTTTGGACCATGATAGTTTGTTCGTGATGTGGACACCAAGGAACTTGAAACTCTCGACCCACTCCACTACAGCCCCACGTTGATGTGAATAGGCATGTTCAACCCTCCTTTCCCTGCTGTCCACGATCATCTCCTTTGTCTTGGCTGATGTTGAGGGAGAGGTTGTTGTCCTGGCACCACACTACCAGGTCTCTGACCTCCTCCTATAGGCAGTCTCATCGTCATCAGTAAACTTGATGATGGTGTTGAGTCGTGCTTGGCCACGCAGTTGTGGGTGAACAGGGAGTACAGGAGGGGACTAGCATGCACCCCTGAGGGGCCCCGTGTTGAGGATCAGCGTGGCAAATGTGTTGTTACCTACCCCTTACCACCTGGGGTAAGGTGGTAAGGGAAGTCCAGGATCCAGTTGCAGAGGGAAGTCCAGGATCCAGGAAGTCCAGGATCCAGTTGCAGAGGGAGGTGTTTAGTCCCAGGGTCCTTAGCTTAGTGATGAGCTTTGTGGGCACTATGGTGTTGAATGCTGAGCTGTAGTCAATGAATAGCATTCTCACGTAGGTGTTCCTCTTTTCCAGGTGGGAAAGGGCAGTGTGGAGTGCGATTGAGCAATGCGTCATCTGTGGATCTGTTGGGGCGGTATGCAAATTGGAGTGGGTCTAGGGTTTCCAGGATGATGGTGTTGATGTGAGCCATGACCAGCCTTTCAAAGCCCTTCATGGCTACCGACGTGAGTGCTACGGGGCGGTACTCATTTAGGCAGGTTACCTTCACTTCATTGGGAACAGGGACTATGGTGGTTTCCTTGAAACATGTTGGTATTACAGACTCGGTCAGGGAGAGGTTGAAATGTCAGTGAAGACTCTGCCAGTTGGTCCGCGCATGCTCTGAGTACACATCCTGGTAGTCTGCCTGGCCCCGCGGCCTTGTGAATGTTGACCTGTTTAAAGGTCTTGCTCACAACGGCTACGGACGTTATCACACAGTCGCCTGGAACAGCTGGTGCTCTCATGCATGCTTCAGTGTTGCTTGCTTCGAAGCAAGCATAAAAGGCATTTAGCTCATCTGGTAGGCTTGCGTCACTAGGAAGCTCGCAACTGGGTTTCCCTTTGCAGTCCGTAATAGTTGGCAAGCCCTGCCACATCCGACGAGCGTCAGAGCCGGTGTAGTAGGATTCAGTCTTTGTCCATCTTGCCGAGGCACGGAAAACCCAGCCAACTGTACTGTTATCCGTGTCGTCGTTCCAGCCACAACTCGGTGAAACATAAGATATAACAATTTTTTATGTCCTGTTGGTAGGATAGTCTCGAGCGGAGATCATCCAGTTTATTCTCCAGTGATTGCACGTTGGCCATTAGAACGGATGGTAGAGGCGTGGTTACCCACTACCAAATTCTCACAAGGCGGGTTATACATCCTGGTCTCCTCCCCTGTATTTCCTTATTTTCTTCATGTGAATGACGGGGATTTGGACCTGGTCTCGAGAAGGAGTATATCCTTCGCGCCGGACTCATAAAAAAAAATTGTCCTCAGTTCGAGGTGAGTAACGCTGTTCTGATATCCAGAAGCTCTTTTGGTCATAAGAGACTGTCAGCAGCAACATTATGTACAAAAATACGTTTCAAACAATGTGAAAAAAACACACAAAATAGCACAGTTGGTTAGGAGCCCGTAAAACGCAGTCATCCCTCCGCGCCATACCCAACCATTTCTATATTCTACTTTACTCTCCTATACTCTATTCTACTGTACTATACTCTATTTTGCTCTACTATACTCTACTCTACTCTACTATACTCTAATGTACTCTACTATACTATATTGTACTCTACTATACCTATTGTACTCTACTCTACTGTACCTCACTATACTATATTGTACTTTACTATATTCTATTGTACTCTACTGTACTATACTATACTGTACTATACTATACTCTATTGTACTCTACTGTACTCCATTGTACTCTACTATACTCCATTGTACTCTACTGTACTCTACTGTACTCTAGCCTAATGTCCTCTACTCCTTGTCAGACGTGTGTGGTGCGGGCCTGGGACACCAGCCGTCCTCTGCTCTTCTGTCCGGCGATGAACACTGCTATGTGGCATCACCCCATCACCTCCCGCCAGGTGGACAGCCTTAAACAGTTTGGCTACGTTGAGATCCCCTGTATCGCCAAGACACTGGTCTGTGGAGACCAAGGTCTGTGGAGAAAAGTCTTTACAATAGGAATGTTTTAGATTGATGAATAAAACTTGTGTTAGTCGTTCATCACTGCTAAATAAAAACTGATCAAACTATTTAATTATATCTGGATAATGTAACTATATTCTGTATATTTTTCCCCTTTCTACCTCTTATCTGTTTTATTGTGGTTTTAGACATTGTTGAGTAACTTGGAGTGTGACTTTACAGGTAAAGGGGCCATGGCAGAGGTGTCAACGATAGTAGATGTTGTGAAACAGTTCATCCAGAGAGCGGCTGAGTCTCCTCTGGACATAGAGGAGCAGGCCAGGTGCTGTGAATAATAATGAGCCACAGATGACCAAGAATCTGCAGATAGAGCCCTAGACCCACGTGGAGATCTGAGAGGATGTGATTGGAAGGTGAAACTTCCAACTAGCCTATCAGAGGGCAAGGTGGATTCATTACCATAATCACCTGTCAAATCTTCTCAAATCTCCCTCAACAAGTGCATAGGGTCTAGGGGGGTCCATTTGGGATGAAGATTGCTGCAGTTATTTCTGATGTAATCATTTGAATGAAATGAACTGATTTATTGCATTGAAGCCAAATGTTAAAAAGAGACGGAGTTTGTAATAAATGTTTGTATTTTATTTTGTCAAGGAATTTTTTGTGTCGGATATTCTTGCTGACTTGGATTAGCAGCAACGGCTGCTGTGTGAGTGTTATGTCATGTTTCTTAGTGTTATGTCGTGGTTTCTTAGTGTTATTCGTGTTTTTAGTGTTATGTCATGTTTCTTAGTGTTATGTCGTGTTTCTTAGTGTTATGTCATGTTTCTTAGTGTTATGTCGTGTTTCTTAGTGTTATGTCATGTTTCTTAGTGTTATGTCGTGTTTTGTTATGTCATGTTTCTTAGTAAGGTCCCATGGTGACTCTTGCAATAGGTTATGGATGTGATTCTGATCTGGACTCTTCGCTGGCCACTCCAGAAAAGTCCAGCGTTTATTCTTGAACCATTCCGGGGTGCTTTTTGATGTGTGTTTGGGGTCGTTGTCCTGCTGGAAGACCCACAACCTTGAATAGAGATCCAGTTTTTGGACACTGGGTTGAACATTGGACTCCATAACACCTGGTCATCTGCTGATTTCATAATGTCTTGCAGATGTTTGTATTTATTATGGATCCCCATTAGTTCCTGCCAAGGCAGCAGCTACTCTTCCTGGGGTTTATTATGGATCCCCATTAGTTCCTGCCAAGGCAGCAGCTACTCTTCCTGGGGTTTATTATGGATCCCCATTAGTTCCTGCCAAGGCAGCAGCTACTCTTCCTGGGGTTTATTATGGATCCCCATTAGTTCCTGCCAAGGCAGCAGCTACTCTTCCTGGGGTTTATTATGGATCTCCATTAGTTCCTGCCAAGGCAGCAGCTACTCTTCCTGGGGTTTATTATGGATCCCCATTAGTTCCTGCCAAGGCAGTAGCTACTCTTCCTGGGGTTTATTATGGATCCCCATTAGTTCCTGCCAAGGCAGCTACTCTTCCTGGGGTTTATTATGGATCCCCATTAGTTCCTGCCAAGGCAGCAGCTACTCTTCCTGGGGTTTATTATGGATCCCCATTAGTTCCTGTCAAGGCAGCAGCTACTCTTCCTGGGGTTTATTATGGATCCCCATTAGTTCCTGCCAAGGCAGCAGCTACTCTTGCTGGGGTTTATTATGGATCCCCATTAGTTCCTGCCAAGGCAGCAGCTACTCTTCTGCCAAGGCAGCAGCTACCTCTTCCTGGGGTTTATTATGGATCCCCATTAGTTCCTGCCAAGGCAGCAGCTACTCTTCCTGGGGTTTATTATGGATCCCCATTAGTTCCTGCCAAGGCAGCAGCTACTCTTCCTGGGGTTTATTATGGATCCCATTAGTTCCTGCCAAGGCAGCCTACTCTTCCTGGGGTTTGTTATGGATCCACATTAGTTCCTGCCAAGGCAGCAGCTACTCTTCCTGGGGTTTATTATGGATCCCCATTAGTTCCCTAGCCAAGGCAGCAGCTGCTCTTCCTGGGGTTTATTATGGATCCCCATTAGTTCCTGCCAAGGCAGCAGCTACTCTTCCTGGGGTTTGTTATGGATCCCCATTAGTTCCTGCCAAGGCAGCAGCTACTCTTCCTGGGGTTTATTATGGATCCCCATTAGTTCCTGCCAAGGCAGCAGCTACTCTTCCTGGGGTTTATTATGGATCTCCATTAGTTCCTGCCAAGGCAGCAGCTACTCTTCCTGGGGTTTATTATGGATCCCCATTAGTTCCTGTCAAGGCAGCAGCTACTCTTCCTGGGGGTTTATTAGGATCCCCATTAGTTCCTGCCAAGGCAGCACTACTCTTGCTGGGGTTTATTATGGATCCCCATTAGTTCCTGCCAAGGCAGCAGCTACTCTTCCTGCCAAGGCAGCCTACTCTTCCTGGGGTTTATTATGGATCCCCATTAGTTTCTGCCAAGGCAGCAGCTACTCTTGCTGGGGTTTATTAGGATCCCCATTAGTTCCTGCCAAGGCAGCAGCTACTCTTCCTGCCAGGCAGCAGCTACTCTTCCTGGGGTTTATTATGGATCCCCATTAGTCTCCTGCCAAGGCAGCAGCTACTCTCTTCCTGGGGTTTATTATGGATCCCCATTAGTTCCTGCCAAGGCAGCAGCTACTCTTCCTGGGGTTTATTATGGATCCCCATTAGTTCCTGCCAAGGCAGCAGCTACTCTTCCTGGGGTTTATTATGGATCCCCATTAGTTCCTGCCAAGGCAGCAGCTACTCTTCCTGGGGTTTATTATGGATCCACATTAGTTCCTGCCAAGGCAGCAGCTACTCTTCCTGGGGTTTGTTTGGATCCCCATTAGTTCCTGCCAAGGCAGCAGCTGCTCTTCCTGGGGTTTATATGGATCCCCATTAGTTCCTGCCAAGGCAGCAGCTACTCTTCCTGGGGGTTTGTTATGGATCCCCATTAGTTCCTGTCAAGGCAGCAGCTACTCTTCCTGGGGGTTTATTATGGATCCCCATTAGTTCCTGCCAAGGCAGCAGCTACTCTTGCTGGGGTTTATTATGGATCCCCATTAGTTCCTGCCAAGGCAGCAGCTACTCTTCCTGCCAAGGCAGCAGCTACTCTTCCTGGGGTTTATTATGGATCCCCATTAGTTCCTGCCAAGGCAGCAGCTACTCTTCCTGGGGTTTATTATGGATCCCCATTAGTTCCTGCCAAGGCAGCAGCTACTCTTCCTGGGGTTTATTATGGATCCCCATTAGTTCCTGCCAAGGCAGCAGCTACTCTTCCTGGGGTTTATTATGGATCTCCATTAGTTCCTGCCAAGGCAGCAGCTACTCTTCCTGGGGTTTATTATGGATCCCCATTAGTTCCTGCCAAGGCAGCAGCTACTCTTCGTGGTCAGATATGCCGATCCCCATTAGTTCCTGCCAAGGCAGCAGCTACTCTTCCTGGGGTTTATTATGGATCCCCATTAGTTCCTGTCAAGGCAGCAGCTACTCTTCCTGGGGTTTATTATGGACCCCATTAGTTCCTGCCAAGGCAGCAGCTACTCTTCCTGCCAAGGCAGCAGCTACTCTTCCTGGGGTTTATTATGGATCCCCATTAGTTCCTGCCAAGGCAGCAGCTACTCTTCCTGGGGTTTGTTTGGATCCCTCAAGTTCCTGCCAAGGCAGCAGCTACTCTTCCTGGGGTTTATTATGGATCCCCATTAGTTCCTGCCAAGGCAGCAGCTACTCTTCCTGGGGTTTATTATGGATCTCCATTAGTTCCTGCCAAGGCAGCAGCTACTCTTCCTGGGGTTTATTATGGATCCCCATTAGTTCCTGCCAAGGCAGCAGCTACTCTTCCTGGGGTTTATTATGGATCCCCATTAGTTCCTGCCTAAGGCAGCAGCTACTCTTCCTGGGGTTTATTAAATCAAATCAAATCAAATGTATTGGTCACATACACATGGTTAGCAGATGTTATTGTGAGTGTAGCGAAATGCTATTGCTTCTAGTTCCGACAGTGCAGCAATATCTAGCAAGTAATATCTAACAGTTCCACAACAAAAACCTAATACACACAAATCTAAGTAAAGGAATGGAATAAGAATATGTAAATATATGGATGAGTAATGTCATTATCAGAGCGGCATAGGCTAAGATGCAATAGATAGTATAGAATACAGTATATACATATGAGATGGGTAATGCAAGATATGTAAACATTATTTGGGTGGTAGTTGACTTTGATTATCTTTTTGGCCTTCCTGTGACATTGGGTGCTGTAGGTGTCCTGGAGGGCAGGTAGTTTGCCCCCGGTGATGCGCGGTGCAGACCGCACCACCCTCTGGAGAGCCCTGCGGTTGTGGGCGGTGCAGTTGCCGTACCAGGCGGTGATACAGCCCGACAGGATGCTCTCAATTGTGCATCTGTAAAAGTTTGTGAGGTTTTAAGGTGATAAGCCAAATTTCTTCAGCCTCCTGAGGTTGAAGAGACACTGTTGCACCTTCTTCACCACACTGTCTGTGTGGGTGGACCATTTCAGATGGTCAGTGATGTGTACGCCAAGGAACTTGAAGCTTTCCACCTTCTTCACTGCGGTCCCGCTGATGTGAATAGGGGGATGCACCCTCTGCTGTTCCTAAGTCCACGATCATCTCCTTTGTTTTGTTGACGTTGGAGTGAGAGGTTATTTTCCTGGCACCACACTCCCAGAGCCCTCACCTCCTCCCTGTAGGCTGTCTCGTCATTGTTGGTAATCAAGCCTACTACTGTTGTGTCGCCTGCAAACTTGATGATTGATGACTGGTCTGCACATGCTCTGAGGACGCGGCTACGAATGCCGTCTGGGCCAGCAGCCTTGCGAGGGTTAACACAGCCTTGCGAGGGTTAACACGTTTAAATGTCTTACTCACGTCGGCCACAGAGAAGGAGAGCCCACAGTCCTTGGTAGCTGGCCGCGTCGGTGGCACTGTGTTATCCTCAAAGCTGGCGAAGAAGGTGTTTAGCTTGTCTGGAAGCAAGACGTCGGTGTCGGCGACGTGGCTGGTTTTCCTATTATAGTCTGTGATTGTCTGTAAACCCTGCCACATACATCTCGGTCTGGAGCGTTGAATTGCGACTCCACTTTGTCTCGATATTGATGTTTTGCCAGTTTAATTGCCTTATGGAGTGAGTAGCTACACTGTTTGTATTCTGCCATATTCCCAGTCACATTGCCATGGTTAAATGCGGTGGTTGGTGCTTTCAGTTTTTCGGCGAATGCTGCCATCTATCCACGGTTTCTGGTTAGGGTAGGTTTTAATAGTCACAGTGGGTACAACATCTCCTATACACTTCCTAATAAACCCACTCACCAAATCTGTGTATACGTCTATATTATTCTCAGAGGCTACCCGGAACATATCCCAGTCCGCGTGATCAAAACAATCTTGAAGCGTGGATTCCGATTGGTCCGACCAGCGTTGAATAGTCCTTAGCACGGGTGCTTCCTGTATGAGTTTCTGCCTATAGGAAGGGAGGAGCAAAATGGAGTCGTGGTCAGATACGCCGAATGGAGGGCGGGGGAGGGCCTTGTAGGCATCGCGAAGTTAGTGTAACAATGGTCCAGTGTTTTTCCATCTCTGAAAGCTAGCAGTCAATATGCTGATAGAATTTAGGTAGCCTTTTTCTCAAATTTGCTTTGTTAAAATCCCCAGCTACAATAAATGCAGCTTCAGGATATATGGTTTCCTGTTTGCATAAAGTCCAGTGAAGTTCCTTGAGGGCCGTCGTGGCATCAGCTTGAGGGGGAATATACACGGCTGTAACAATAACCAAAGAGAATTCTCTTGGGAGGAATTCTAGGTCAGGTGAACAAAATGACTTGAGTTCCTGTATGTTGTTACAATTACACCATGAGTCGTTAATCATGAAACATACAGTGGGGAAAAAAAGTATTTAGTCAGCTACCAATTGTGCAAGTTCTCCCACTTAAAAAGATGAGAGAGGCCTGTAATTTTCATCATAGGTACACGTCAACTATGACAGACAAAATGAGAAAAAAAATAATAATGAGAAAATCACATTGTAGGATTTTTTATGAATTTATTTGCAAATTATGGTGGAAAATAAGTATTTGGTCAATAACAAAAGTTTCTCAATACTTTGTTATATACCCTTTGTTGGCAATGACACAGGTCAAACGTTTTCTGTAAGTCTTCACAAGGTTTTCACACACTGTTGCTGGTATTTTGGCCCATTCCTCCATGCAGATCTCCTCTAGAGCAGTGATGTTTTGGGGCTGTCGCTGGGCAACACAGACTTTCAACTTCTATGGGGTTGAGATCTGGAGACTGGCTAGGCCACTCCAGGACCTTGAAATGCTTCTCTACGGAGCCACCCTTCGTTGCCCGGGCGGTGTGTTTGGGATCATTGTCATGCTGAAAGACCCAGCCACGTTTCATCTTCAATGCCCTTGCTGATGGAAGGAGGTTTTCACTCAAAATCTCACGATACATGGCCCCATTCATTCTTTCCTTTACACGGATCAGTCGTCTCTGGTCCCTTTGCAGAAAAACAGCCCCAAAGCATGATGTTTCCACCCCCATGCTTCACAGTAGGTATGGTGTTCTTTGGATGCAACTCAGCATTCTTTGTCCTCCAAACACGACGAGTTGAGTTTTTACCAAAAAGTTCTATTTTGGTTTCATCTGACCATATGACATTCTCCCAATCCTCTTCTGGATCATCCAAATGCACTCTAGCAAACTTCAGACGGGCCTGGACATGTACTGGCTTAAGCAGGGGGACACGTCTGGCACTGCAGGATTTGAGTCCCTGGCGGCGTAGTGTGTTACTGATGGTAGGCTTTGTTACTTTGGTCCCAGCTCTCTGCAGGTCATTCACTAGGTCCCCCCGTGTGGTTCTGGGATTTTTGCTCACCGTTCTTGTGATCATTTTGACCCCACGGGGTGAGATCTTGCGTGGAGCCCCAGATCGAGGGAGATTATCAGTGGTCTTGTATGTCTTCCATTTCCTAATAATTGCTCCCACAGTTGATTTCTTCAAACCAAGCTGCTTACCTATTGCAGATTCAGTCTTCCCAGCCTGGTGCAGGTCTACAATTTTGTTTCTGGTGTCCTTTGACAGCTCTTTGGTCTTGGCCATAGTGGAGTTTGGAGTGTGACTGTTTGAGGTTGTGGACAGGTGTCTTTTATACTGATTATCAAGTTCAAATAGGTGCCAATAATACAGGTAACGAGTGGAGGACAGAGGAGCCTCTTAAAGAAGAAGTTACAGGTCTGTGAGAGCCAGAAATCTTGCTTGTTTGTAGGTGACCAAATACTTATTTTCCACCATAATTTGCAATAAATTCGTTAAAAATCCTACAATGTGATTTTTCAGGATTTTTTTTTCTCAATTTGTCTGTCATAGTTGACGTGGTACCTATGATGAAAATTACAGGCCTCTCTCATCTTTTTAAGTGGGAGAACTTGCACAATTGGTGGCTGACTAAATACTTTTTTCCCCACTGTATTCCCTGTCTTAGGTCAGGTAGGATCACCACTATATTTTAAGAATGTGAAATGTCAGAATAATAGTAGAGAGAATGATTTATTTCAGCTTTTATTTCTTTCATCACATTCCCAGTGGGTCAGAAGTTTACCTACACTCAATTAGTATTTGGTAGCATTGCCTTTAAATTGTTTAACTTGGGTCAAACATCTCAGGTAGCCTTCCACAAGCTTCCCACAATAAGTTGGGTGAATTTTTGCCCATTCCTCCTGACAGAGCTGGTGTAACTGAGTCAGGTTTGAAGGCCTCCTTGCTCGCACACGCTTATTCAGTTCTGCCCACACATTTTCTATAGGATTGAGGTCAGTGCTTTGTGATGGTCACTCCAATACCTTGACTTTGTTGTCCTTAAGCCATTTTACCACAACTTTGGAAGTATGCTTGGGGTCATTGTCCATTTGGAAGACCCATTTGCGACCAAGCTTTAACTTCCTGACTGATGTCTTGAGATGTTGCTTCAATATATCCACATAATTTTCCTTCCTCATGATGCCATCTATTTTGTGAGTTGCACCAGTCGCTCCTGCAGCAAAGCACCCCCACAGCATGATGCTGCCACCCCCGTGCTTCACGGTTGGGATGGTGTTCTTCGGCTTGCGAGCAACCCCCTTTTCCTCCAAACATAACAATGGTCATTATGGCCAAACAGTTCTATTTTTGTTTCATCAGACCAGATTTGCACTTTTCGCACCAAAGTACGTTCATCTCTAGGAGACAGAACGCGTCTTCTTTCTGAGCGGTATGACGGCTGCGTGGTCCCATGGTGTTTATACTTGCGTACTATTGTTTGTACAGATGAACGTGGTACCTTCAGGCGTTTGGAAATTGCTCCCAACGATGAACCAGACTTGTGGATGTCTACAATTTTTTTCTGAGGTCTTTGCTGATTTCTTTCGATTTTCCCATGATGTCAAGCAAAGAGGCACTGAGTTTGAAGGTAGGCCTTGAAATACATCCACAGGTACACCTTCAATTGACTCAAATTATGTCAATTAGCCTATCAGAAGCTTCTAAAGCCATGACATATTTGTCTGGAATTTTCCAAGCTGTTTAAAGGCACAGTCAACTTAGTGTATGTAAACTTCTGACCCACTGGAAATGTGATACAGTGAATTATAAGTGAAATAATCTGTCTGTAAACAATTGTTGGAAAAAGTACTTGTGTCATGCACAAAGATGTCCTAACCAACTTGCCAAAACTATAGTTTGTTAACAATACATTTCTGGAGTGGTTGAAAAACGAGTTTTATTGACTCCAACCTAAGTGTATGTAAACTTCCGATTTCAACTGTACATATTACCTCAATTACCTCGACTAACCGGTGCCCCCGCACATTGACTCGGTGCCGGTACCCCCTGTATATAGCCTCACTACTGTTATTTTACTGCTGCTCTTTAATTATTTGTTACTTTTATTAATTTTTTTAAATGTTTTGGGGGTATTTGTTTGGTATTCTTTCTTAAAACTGCATTGTTGGTTAAGGGCTTGTAAGTAAGCATTTCATGGTAAGGTCTACACCTGTTGTATTCGGCACATGTGGCAAATGACATTTGATTTGGTTGGAAATGTGGTTATTATTTTGAACTTTTGTATGTTCGAGGTCAAATCAACAGATGAAGTGAAAAGAAACCTCTGGCCCACCCCAACAGCCCTCCTACTACAGCCTAGGAGGGGCCCACCCCAACAGCCCTCCTACTACAGCCTGGGAGGGGCCCACCCCAACAGCCCTGGGAGGGGCCCACCCCAACAGCCCTCCTACCACACTCCCACGCCCATGGAGGTTCTAGCATCAGGCAGGGCCATGACTACATCAGTTCCTGACTAGCAACAGAGATGTATTGGCTGTCTAGATGTGTAAGGTGTTGACTCAGCCTAGTAGGAGGTTATAAATACATGTGCTTGTGTCATTGTAATGCTCCTCCCCCTAGTGGTGGGTGTGGTTATTGTAATGCTCCTCCCCTAGTAAAGGTGTGTCATTGTGATGCTCCTCCCCCTAGTAAAGGTGTGTCATTGTGATGCTCCTCCCCCCTAGTAAAGGTGTGTCATTGTAATGCTCCTCCCCCTAGTAAAGGTGTGTTATTGTAATGCTCCTCCCCCTAGTAAAGGTGTGTTATTGTAATGCTCCTCCCCCTAGTAAAGGTGTGTTATTGTAATGCTCCTCCCCCTAGTAAAGGTGTGTTATTGTAATGCTCCTCCCCCTAGTAAAGGTGTGTTATTGTGATGCTCCTCCCCCTAGTAAAGGTGTGTCATTGTGATGCTCCTCCCCCTAGTAAAGGTGTGTCATTGTGATGCTCCTCCCCCTAGTAAAGGTGTGTTATTGTGATGCTCCTCCCCCTAGTAAAGGTGTGTTATTGTAATGCTCCTCCCCCTAGTGGTGGGTGTGGTTATTGTAATGCTCCTCCCCCTAGTGGTGGGTGTGGTTATTGTAATGCTCCTCCCCCCTAGTGGTGGGTGTGGTTATTGTAATGCTCCTCCAACCTAGTGGTGGGTGTGGTTATTGTAATGCTCCTCCCCCCTAGTGGTGGGTGTGGTTATTGTAATGCTCCTCCCCCTAGTGGTGGGTGTGGTTATTGTAATGCTCCTCCCCCCTAGTGGTGGGTGTGGTTAGTTGTGAAAGACATGAAGAAGAAGAAAAAAAAATCAATCACTTTAATATTTGTTTTTTTCCCTCCAAACAAACAACTAATCTCTTCCACATTTTATACACTAGCTATGCAAATAAGAAATACAATTTTAATAATAGCATAAAGAAAAAATAAATGTAGAAAAGTGTTAAACATTTTTTTTGGGGGGACGCTTCTACCAAATGGAAGTAGCTGCTTTCATGTTACTTTGCATGTTAAGATGAAATGTTGGTAGAGAACTAGCTAGCATACAGCCGTGGTGATGATAACAGAAGGCACGTCCCAAATGAAACCCTAGCCCCTACATAGTGCATTAGCTCTGGTCAAAAGTAGTGCACTATATAGAGAAATAGGGTGCCATTTGGGACGTGCTAGTCTCGTGGTCCGTCTCAGACGGCTATAGCTGCAAACAGACAGTGCTGCACCTGCAAGACAGACGGATATCCTAAACAAAATTGCACATCTTCGTAAAGAAAAATCAATTAAAATCCAATCATTGGTTCATCACCTGGACAGAGGAAGAAAACAAAAGCAACTGAAAGCTTGACAATACAGTACCCCCCTTCAGAAAGTATTCAAAACACAATGACTTTTTCCACATTTTGTTGATTGAATTTAAAATGGATTCAATTGAGATTTTTGTCACTGGCCTACACACAATACCCCATAATGTCAAAGTGATTTATTTTTATTTTTTTTTACATTTTTACAAATGAATAAAAAATGAAAAGCTGAAATGTCTTGAGTCAATAAGTATTCAACCCCTTTTTTATGGCAAGCCTAAATAAGTTCAGGAGAGAAAAAATTGTGTATGTGTATTGATACACCATCCAAAATTGTAATTAATAACTTCACCATGCTCAAAGAATAAAAATATTGTTACACATCTACCAATACATAACACCCTTCATTGTGAGGTATTGGGAAACCTCCCTGGGTCGTTGTGGTTGAATCTGTGTTTGAAATTCACTGCTCGACTGAGGGACCTTATAGATAATTGTATGTGTGGTGTACAGAGATGAGGTATTCATTCAAAAATCATGTTAGTCACTACAAAGATACAGGCATCCTTCCTAACTCGGTTGCCGGAGAGGAAGGACACTGCTCCGGGATTTCACAATGAGGCCAATGTTGACTTTAAAACAGTTATAGTTTAATGGCTGTGAAAGGAAAAAACTGAGGATGGAGGATGGATCAACCACATTGTAGTTACTCCACAATACCTGTTTGCAACAAGGCACTAAAGTAATACTGCAAAAAATGTGGCAAAGCAATTAACTTTATGTCCTGAACACGGTGTTATGTTTGGGGCAAATCCAACACAACACATTACTGAGTACCACTCTCCATTTCTTCAAACATAGTGGTGGCTGCATCATGTTATGGGTATGCTTGTAATCGTAAAAAAAAAAAAGAAACCGAATGGAGCTAAGCACAGGCAAAATCCTAGAGGAAAACCTGGTTCAGTCTGCTTTCCACCAGACACTGGGAGATGAATTCTCCTTTCAGTAGGACAATAACCTAAAACACAAAGCCAAATATACACTGGAGTTGCTTAGCAAGAAGACAGTGACTGTTTCCGGAGTGGCCGAGTCACAGTTTGAATTAAATCTGCTTGAAAATCTATGGCAAGTCTTGAAAATGGTTGTCTAGCAATGATCAACAACAAATTTGACAGAGCTTAAATAATTTTTTAAAGAATAAATGGGCAAATATTGAACAATCCAGGTGTGCAAAGCTCTTAGAGACTTACCCAAAAAGACTCAAAGTTGTAATCGCTGCCAAAGGGTGCTTCTCCAAAGTATTGACTCAGGGTTGTGAATACTTAACAGTATGTAAATGAGATATTTCTGTATTTAAATTTCAATAAAATCTTAAATTCTACAAACATGTTGTTTTCACTTTGTCATTATGGGGTATTGTGTGTAGATGGGTGAGTTTTATTTTTTATTTTTTTTTACATCCATTTTGAATTCAAGCTGTAACAAATTGTGGAATAAGTCAAGGGGTCTGAATACTTTCTGAAGGCTCTGTTGATGCGTCACAATATAAAAGTACATTTGGTGCAACGTTTTTTTCTGCCCAATAGAACACCAAAAAACTACTAGTATTTTATTTTGTATGAACGAATCTGCACAGAATTTTATAATTTCACCCGTTCTGGAAAACTGTAAAAGCCTTGTTCACTTTGGCAGTTTGAAGTGACTAAAATAAAATACAAATGTGCATATCCGATTCGGTTCTTTTTCCTGCAGCCACATTTCAAACCACCTTGGCCATGTGACTTATGTCTGAACGGTCAAACCGGATTTATTTGCCCTCAAGTGGTTTTTGGACTCATTTGGCGCCAAAAAAAAGCTTGTACACACCTGCTCATTCAAGGGTTTCTCTTTATTTTCTACATTGTAGAATAATAGTGAAGACATCAAAACTATGAAATAACACATATGGAATCATTTAGTAACCTAAAAAGTGTTAAACAAATCAAAATATATTTTATATTTGAGATGTAATGTATGCACGCATGACTGTAAGTCGCTTTGGATAAAAGCGTCTGCTAAATGGCATATTATTATTATTATTATATTCTTCAAATAGCCACCCTTTGCCTTGATGACAGCTTTGCACACTCTTGGCATTCTCTCAACCAGCTTCATGAGTTAGTCACCTGGAATGGATTTCAATTAACAGGTGTTCCTTCTTAAAAGTTAATTTGTGGAATTTCTTTCCTTCTTAATGCGTTTGAGCCAATCAGTTGTGTTGTGACAAGGAAGGGGGGGTATACAGAAGATAGCCCTATTTGGTAAAAGACCAAGTCCATATTATGGCAAGAACAGATCAAATAAGTAAAGAGAAATGACAGTCCATCATTACTTTAAGACATGAAGGTCAGTCAATATGGAAAATTCCAAGAATTTGAACGTTTCTTCAAGTGCAGTCGCAAAAACCATCACGCGCTAAGATGAAACTGGCTCTCATGAGGACCACCACAGGAATGGAAGACCCAGAGTTACCTCTGCTGCAGAGGATAAGTTCATTAGAGTTACCAGCCTCAGAAATCGGCAATTAACTGCACCTCAGATTGCAGCCCAAATAAATTATTCACAGACTTCAAGTAACAGACACATCTCCACATCAACTGTTCACAGGAGACTGTGTGAATCAGGCCTTCAAGGTTTAATTGCTGCAAAGAAACCACTACTAAAGGACACCAATAAGAAGAAGAGACTTGCTTGGGCCAAGAAACACGAGCAATGGACATTAGACCGGTGGAAATCTGTCCTTTGGTCTGATGAGACCAAATTTGAGATTTTTGGTTCCAACCGGCGTGTCTTTGTGAGACGCAGAGTAGGTAAACGGATCATCTCCGCATGTGTGGTTCCCACCGTGAAGCATGGAGGAGGAGGTGTGATGGTGCTTTGCTGGTGACACTGTCAGTGATTTATTTAGAATTCAAGGCACATTTTGGGATGAGTTGGACCGCAGAGTGAAGGAAAAGCAACCAACAAGTGCTCAGCATATGTGGGAACTCCTTCAAGACTGTTGGAAAAGCATTCCAGGTGAAGCTGGTTGAGAGAATGCCAAGAGTGTGCAAAGCTGTCATCAAGGCAAAGGGTGGCTACTTTGAAGAATCTAAAATAACATATTTTGATTTGTTTAACACTTTGTTGGTTACTACATGATTCCATATGTGTTATTTCATAGTTTTGATGTCTTCACTATTATTCTACAATGTAGAAAATAGTAAAAATAAAGAAAAACCATTGAATGAGTAGGTGTCCACACTTTCTACTGGTACTGTGTGTATGTATGTATGTATATATATAGTTGCTTGCTAGCTGCTCTGTTGACAGTTTGACAAGAACATGTTAATTGTTTACAAACAAATTAGTGAATGTGCAAGAAAAGCTAAACAGCTAGCTAGCAGGCTAGTTGGCTAGCAGGCTAGTTGGCTAGTTGGCTAGCAGGCTAGTTGGCTAGTTGGCTAGCAGGCTAGTTGGCTAGTTGGCTAGCAGGCTAGTTGGCTAGCAGGCTAGTTGGCTAGTTGGCTAGTTGGCTAGCCAAAAAACGAGTCCTTTTGTAAGTAAGTTCATCTTATCCTTTGAGGCGTTAAAAGTGTTCTTACACTATGATTTTGGACATTCAAAGCAACTGGGAAACGTCCATGGCGGGAAGCGCGACCACCAATCAGCCTACAACACTGTGCACACACACCCGTCGTTACTATGACAACTAGCGTGACCACGTCAGCAAATGACTGCTGTCTGAACACACAAATCTGATTTGGTCAGTTGGAACTTGCCGTTTGAACAGTCAGTATTCTAAAAACGGACTTGAAAAGAAAACTGATTTGAGCGTTAAGGCCTGCAGTGTGAACGGGGCTTTATAACTCTCAGACATGGCTGACAGAACACACTGCAAATTAAGGTTGCGAAATTCCAGAGTTCAAGAAATCCTGGTTGGAGGCTACCAGATTCCTGTTTATTCCAGATTCCTGTTTATTCCAGATTCCTGTTTATTCCAGATTCCTGTTTATTCCAGATTCCTGTTCATTCCCTACTGATCCTGGGAATCTTCTAACCAGGATTTCTGGAAAACCTTTGAATTTGGGGCAAGTTATCAGAATTTTGAATCCTACAGTGCAAATACACACAGAGACTCTCCTGTTGTATATTTAAGTAATTTATATAACACTTTCAGTTGAGAGTTAGTTCTATTCTACTGACTCACACTCTACTCCCGGTAATGAAATTATGTTTACATTTATTAAAATAGAACAGATCATTTTAATTATGCTTTCTTAATAATTGTTTCAACACATAAGCATTTTGGGTCGAGAACGAGTCCTAATTCGGCAAACAGCTCAAACAGTCTGGGGCAAAAAGGATTGGTTTGGAAACATGGCCACTTAAGCTGATTTCTACGTGCTCTATGCCTCTTCTAATGAAGTCTGCTGCAGTTCAGTAACACAGGCCAGAAGGGATGGGCTGGGGACCACAAATCCATGCTCTCTTGAATGGTCAGTCTTCTCACGCGCCACACTGTTGTTAACAATACTTTTTAAATATTCTACCCCTTTTAATTGAGGATTTACTTTGAAAGTTTCCATTCAACCAGGGAGGGAAGGAGGAGGATGCAAGTGGGTGGTGTCCCCCCAGGAGGTGTGTCCCAGAGGACCTGCTGCCCTGTTCCAACTGCTTCACCAGTGCTCTGGTCGCAGACATATTCTCTAGACTAGAGATAGTCCATGTTGCTGTGGAGAGAGCGACGTACAGAACAGAGATATTCTCTAAACTAGAGATAGTCCATGTTGCTGTGGAGAGAGCGACGTACAGAACAGAGATATTCTCTAAACTAGAGATAGTCCATGTTGCTGTGGAGAGGGTATAGATAGTAGAGAGGAACACTTACAGAACACAGATATTCTCTCTAGAGATTGTCCATGAGGAGAGGGGCCAAAGAACAGATATCCTCTCTAGAGATTGCCCTCTCCTCATGGACTAAGAAAATATATTCTCTCTAGAGATGGTCCGTGAGGGAGAGGGGCCAAAGTACTCCCATTGGTCCTTCTCAAACCTCTATATACTCCCATTGGTCCTTCTCAATCCTCTATGTACTCCCATTGGTCCTTTTCATAGCCTTCATGAACGTGTTGTAACAGCACCCTCCG
Source organism: Coregonus clupeaformis (assembly GCF_020615455.1). Taxonomy (NCBI): domain Eukaryota; kingdom Metazoa; phylum Chordata; class Actinopteri; order Salmoniformes; family Salmonidae; genus Coregonus; species Coregonus clupeaformis. The sequence goes on along the minus strand of NW_025535194.1, from coordinate 94,474 downwards.
CCGGCTCTCACAGTACCTACACAGAAACAGAGATGTTGTACAATATCTACACAGAAACAGAGATGTTGCACAGTACCCTACACAGAAACAGAGATGTTGCACAGTACCCTACACAGAAACAGAGATGTTGCACAGTACCCTACACAGAAACAGAGATGTTGCACAGTACCCTACACAGAAACAGAGATGTTGCACAGTACCCTACACAGAAACAGAGATGTTGCACAGTACCCTACACAGAAACAGAGATGTTGCACAGTACCCTACACAGAAACAGAGATGTTGCACAATATCCTACACAGAAACAGAGATGTTGCACAATATCCTACACAGAAACAGAGATGTTGCACAATATCCTACACAGAAACAGAGATGTTGCACAATATCCTACACAGAAACAGAGATGTTGCACAATATCCTACACAGAAACAGAGATGTTGCACAATATCTACACAGAAACAGAGATGTTGCACAATATCCTACACAGAAACAGAGATGTTGCACAATATCCTACACAGAAACAGAGATGTTGCACAATATCCTACACAGAAACAGAGATGTTGTACAGTATCCTACACAGAGGAGAGAATATACCAAACATTAAGAACACCTGCTCTTTCCCTGACAGACTGACCTGGTGAATCCAGGTGAAAGATATGATCCCTTATTGATGTCACCTGTTAAATCCACTTCAATCAGTGTAGATGAAGGGGAGGAGACGGGTTAAATAAGGATTTTTAAGCCTTGAGACAGTTGAGACATGGATTGTGTATGTGTGCCATTCAGAGGGTGAATGGGCCAGACAAAAGATTTAAGTGCCTTTGAACGGGGTATGGTAGTAGGTGCCAGGTGCACCGGTTTGAGTCAAGAACTGCAACGCCGCTGGGTTTTTCACGCTAACAGTTTCCCCATGTGTATCGAGAATGGTCCATCACCCAAAGGACATCAAGCCAACTTGACAACTGTGCGACGCATTGGAGTCAACATGGGCCAGCATCCTTGTGGAACGCTTTCGACACCTTGTAGAGTTCATATCCCGACAAATTGAGGCTGTTCTGAGGGCTAAAGGAGGTGCAACTCAATATTAGGAAGGTATTCCTAATGTTTGGTACACTCAGTGTATTGTGATGTCACGAGAGGCTGTGTCCTGGAGGGACGTTACATCCCCCTGAGATGGCTGCAAACCCAGACAGCTATGGCTCCATCTGCTGGTATGGTCGGGAACTCCACCCCTCTATGGCCAATCTTCCCACGCAGCTGAAACCAATGAGGAGCTGATGAGCTGAAGGTTTGTTGAAGGGAAGAGACACGGTCTCCAGGCTGGGGTCTCTGGAGGACAAGAGTGCTGCACGTCCACTTCCATGAGGAATATAAGGATTTGGAGATACTTACCTTTGGGAAATACCCACCTTTGGATATATGCACCTGTGGAAATACGTGTGGGACTTTTGGAAGGACGTTTTGCTGGGTTGGCCACTAGCTGCAACGTGGAATACAGTAAGACTGGGGAAAAGTTATTTGAGCGAGGGAGAGTTATGATTTTGGATGTGGAAGAGACATCCCTGAACTGTTAACCCTTAAAGAGCCACCAGAGAACAGAATTGTGTTATACTTTCGTTAGTTTCCCAAGACCTTTAATAAAATCCTTGTTTTGGTTGAACCTGGTCTCCTTGCACTACTTGAGCAATCCCGCTGAAAGCTGTGTAGCCTCTCGTGACATCACAGATGGTGGAGAATACGGGCACGCTCAAGCGTTAATAGTGCATGTCAGAGGAGGATACCGAAGGTTTGATCACCCAGTTTTCCAAGTTGGCCGTAGGCTCCCCGCCGACTGAAATGGAGGACATGTTGAAAGCCCTTGTTGCTGGCCAGCAAGCCCAGATGCAAGCAAACGTGGCTCTCTTGGAGGAGCAAAAGAAAGCCAACCTTCTGAAGGCAGAGGAATTGCAGTTGCAGAGACAGAGGGTGGTCCAAAATACCCGCCCAATAAAGGCAAGTGACTTTATATCTAAGATGGGAGCTACCGATGACATTGAGGCATACCTGCATGCATTTGAGGCCACGGCCACTAGGGAAGCCTGGCCCAAGCAACAGTGGGTTGGTCTGTTAGCCCCTTTCTAACCGGGGAAGCGCTGAATGCTGTCCGGGACCTGGGCCCTGACCAGGTTACTGACTATGATGCCCTGAAGTCTGAGATCCTCAGCAGATATGGACTCACAAAGTTTGGTATGGCCCAGCGCTTTCACAGTTGGACCTTCCAACCAGACCAACCTCCTCGGGCGCAGATGCATGAACTTGTCCGAATCGCAAGGAAATGGCTGGATCCGCAGAGGAATACAGCAGCGGCGGTGGTGGAGGCCGTTGTGGTGGATCGTTACCTCACGCGCCCTGCCTTATGAGGCAAAACGGTTCATCAGTCAACAGGCCTTGACCACGGCTGATCTGACCGTGGAAGCTGTGGAAAAGTACCAGGCCACAGCGGAGATGCTGAATGCTTCCCGAAAAGACCCCAGGAGTGCGGCCCCACCACAAATGGGGAAAACCCGTCCAAAGGACCCCAAGGTCTCGAACCCCGCCGCGTCAGGACTTATCCCGGCTCCAGGGGGAGCCAGAAACCAGGCGGGTCCAAGAAGAGTACACCAGGATGGGGAACCTCGACAGTGTTACCGGTGTGGGGAGATGGGACATATCTCCTGGCAGTGTGGGAAACCAGCCGATGAACCTATGCCCACTGCGGAGTCCTCCAGCTCAGCACCCACACATCGTTTTGCCTCGCTCTTGGGAGTCGTAGATGGCGGCCCAGATCGACCCCCCACCTGCCCGGTAACTGTGAATCACCATGATGTGGAGGCCTTACTGGATTCTGGTAGCCGGGCCACCCTGGTGCGTAAGGATTTGGTGGGCCCAACGTGTCTGACCCCGGGGAAAGTCCTCCCAGTTTCCTGTGTCCATGGGGACACCAGAGAATACCCCATTACTGAACTTACAATGACCAGCACACGGGGAACCATACACACGACGGCGGGGTGGTTGATTCCCTCCCGTCCCTGTCCTAATTGGACGAGACTGCCCAGCCTTTTACCCACTCTGGAGAGAGTCTCAGGAGAGGATAACCCGAGGTACCTCGGAAACGGAGAGGCAAGACTCATCCTGGGAAGGCTCGGTGCAATCCTCCGAGTTACTCACTCCCGCCCGGGCTCTGATAGGGATGGCAGGTGCCCAGACCGACACCGAGACTGGTCCGGATACGGGAGAAGAGAACGCAGCCCAGGAAAGTGCTCCGTTCTCCAGTGAAGAAGACGTCCCAGGCACCCAAGAGCTTCCCCCTCTCACAGGCCAGTATGGTACGGCTCAATTACAAGATCCTACTCTTGCAAATGCCTTAAGAAATGTGCAGGTATTAGAAGGTGTAGTGTTAGGTGATAAGACAACCCCTACTTACCCCCATTTCGCAGTAAACCGGGGTTAGTATATCAGATAGTCAAGAAAAATGAGGAAGTGCATGAACAGCTCCTCGTGCCACAGCCCTATCGGGCCACAGTACTCAACCTAGCCCACACACACCCGCTAGGGGCCCACTTGGGGGTAGAGAAGACTAAGGAAAGAATCATGCAACGTTTCTTTTGGCCAGGAGTACACAAAGAGATAGAGAACTACTGCCGTAGTTGCCCTGAGTGTCAGCAGGTTGCGCCAAAGCCCACATATAGAAACCCGCTCATTCCCTTGCCCATTATCGAAACTCCTTTTGAGAGGATTGGATTAGACATAGTCGGGCCCTTACCGAAAAGTGCCAGGGGACATCAATACATTCTGGTCATTCTGGACTATGCGACCCGGTACCGGAGGCCATTCCGCTGAGGAAGGCTACATCCAGACAAATCGCCAAGGAGCTGTTCCGTCTCTCAACTAGTCTGGGAATCCCAAAAGAGATATTGACGGACCAAGGGACTCCATTCATGTCCAGGGTGATGAAAGAACTCTGTGCTTTACTGAAAATCAAACAGCTGAGAACCTCGGTCTACCACCCCCAGACAGATGGCCTAGTCGAACGTTTTAACAAAACACTAAAAAATCCATGCTGCGGAAAGCGGTAGGGGAAGATGGCGCAACTGGGATCAGCTGTTACCATACATATTATTTGCGGTGAGAGAGGTACCTCAGTCTTCTACTGGTTTTTCACCCTTTGAGCTCTTGCTTTCCTACAGACCCAGAGGACTGCTCGACATCGCCAAGGAGGCCTGGGAGGAGCAGCCATGCCAACAGCGGACACTGATCGACCATGTAGGGGCTATGAGGGAGAGAATGAAGGCCATCTATCCCATGATGCGGGAACACCTGGAGGCCAGTCAGCGGCAACAGCAAGCCTCCTACAACAGATCTGCTCAACCCAGGGAGTTTAAGCCGGGGGACAGAGTGCTGGTCCTGGTGCCAACCGTTGAGTGCAAATTCCTGGCAACCTGGCAAGGACCATATGGAGGTCATTGAACGCATGGGAGAAGTAAACTACAAGGTGAGGCAACCAGATAAAAGGAAAACTGAGCAGATTTATCATGTTAACCTTTTAAAGAAGTGGCACGCCAGAGAGGCGCTGTTCAGCTCTCTACCCCCCCACAGAGACCCAGGAACCGGCGCGAGAAGAGGTTCAGCTGGGTCCAAATCTGTCCCCACATCAACGACAGATGGCCCTGGAACTCGTGGAGCAGAACCAGGATGTCTTCTCCTCCCTTCCCGGTCACACAGAGGTGGTCCAACATGAGATCCGCACCATGCCTGGCCGAACGGTAAACCAGCGCCCGTACCGCGTGCCAGAGGCTCGTAAAGTGGTTATACAGAAGGAGGTAAGGAAGATGCGGGAGTTGGGAGTAATCGAAGAGTCCCACAGTGCCTGGGCAAGTCCCATCGTACTAGTTCCCAAGCCAGACGGTTCAGTACGATTTTGTAATGACTATCGAAAGTTGAATGAAGTGTCTGAATTTGATGCATACCCAATGCCTCGTGTCGATGATTTAATAGACTCCTTGGGGCATGCTCGTTTCCTAACCACTCTTGATCTCACAAAAGGCTACTGGCAGGTGCCCTTGACCCCGGCGTCTAAGGAGAAGACAGCCTTTGCCACCCCGGAGGGGCTCTACCAGTATACCCGACTTCCGTTTGGTCTCCACGGGGCACCTGCCACGTTCCAACGCCTGATGGATCGAGTCCTTGCGCCCCACAAGAGTACGCAGCGGCTTATTTGGATGATGTTGTTATACAAAGTCAGGATTGGGCCAGCCACCTACCCCGGGTACAAGCGGTGCTGGATTCGCTCAGGGAAGCAGGGCTCACGGCAAACCCGAAGAAGTGCAAGGTGGCCTTCAGTGAGACAAACTACCTGGGGTACACCATTGGGCGGGGGTTGGTCAAACCACAGGAAGCCAAACTCGCGGGCCATACAGGACTGGCCGCAGCCCATCAACAAGAAGCAAGTAAGGTCATTTTTGGGCCTCGCTGGCTACTATAGACGCTTTATTGCAGATTTTGCTACCATAGCTGCACCGTTGACGGAGCTGACGACCAAACGCCACTCACGAATGGTGAAGTGGAACCCTGCGGCGGAGGCGGCTTTCCTCAACCGGAAGCGAGCACTCTGCTCCAGTCCGATCCTGGTGGCACCAGACTTCAAGAAGGAATTCATTGTCCAAGCGGATGCTTCGAGGTGGGTCTGGGTGCTGTCCTCACCCAGGCACATGACGGTGAAGAACATCCCATTCTCTACCTAAGCAGAAAGTTACTTCCAAGAGAGAAGAACTATTCAACGGTGGAGAAAGAATGTCTGGCTGTAGTCTGGGCCCTGGAGTCCCTTCGGTTCCATCTCCTGGGCCGACGTTTCATGGTGGTATCTGATCACGCCCCTCTGCAGTGGATGGCCAAGAACAAGGAATCAAACAGTAGAGTAACCAGATGGTTTTTGAGCTTGCAACCGTTTAACTTTTCTGTTGTCCACAGGGCTGGCAAGCACCACGGCAATGCGGACGCCCTCTCCCGGCGTGATGCCTTCTTCGCTGCCTTTACCCGACGAGGACGTCGGTCCCGAGGAGGGGGATGTGTGATGTCACGAGAGGCTGTGTCCTGGAGGGACGTTACATCCCCCTGAGATGGCTGCAAACCCAGACAGCTATGGCTCCATCTGCTGGTATGGTCGGGAACTCCAACCCTCTATGGCCAATCTTCCCACGCAGCTGAAACCAATGAGGAGCTGATGAGCTGAAGGTTTGTTGAAGGGAAGAGACACGGTCTCCAGGCTGGGGTCTCTGGAGGACAAGAGTGCTGCACGTCCACTTCCATGAGGAATATAAGGATTTGGAGATACTTACCTTTGGGAAATACCCACCTTTGGATATATGCACCTGTGGAAATACGTGTGGGACTTTTGGAAGGACGTTTTGCTGGGTTGGCCACCAGCTGCAACGTGGAATACAGTAAGACTGGGGAAAAGTTATTTGAGCGAGGGAGAGTTATGATTTTGGATGTGGAAGAGACATCCCTGAACTGTTAACCCTTAAAGAGCCACCAGAGAACAGAATTGTGTTATACTTTCGTTAGTTTCCCAAGACCTTTAATAAAATCCTTGTTTTGGTTGAACCTGGTCTCCTTGCACTACTTGAGCAATCCCGCTGAAAGCTGTGTAGCCTCTCGTGACATCACAGTATGTTGAACAATATCTACACACAGACATGCTTCAGGGCCCACCAAAAGGGTAAAAATGTGTCACGTCATAATTACACAATTTTAAGGTTGTAAATTGGTTCATATAGCGAGGTAAAGCTTTCACCCACCTGTATTTATCTTGTACTTTTTGCTTGATATCCTGCAAGGAATCCTGGGAGATGTCCCTCTCCAGGTATCCTGACAACGTCTCTGTGCAGTTCTCCAGATCTGCCTGGTTGTTCTGATGACGTCACATCAACAACAACAATTCAGTCTCAGTCAGTGTG